>NW_023330491.1:94185-172111 GCF_011100685.1 Canis lupus familiaris | reverse complement strand
ACTAGATGACCCCTTAAGGTTTTACACCTTGCAAGTGAAGATTGGGAATAACAGCCAAAGCTTTTAAAAAGCAACACATGGGTCTAGCTGTGAGCTCCTCCCGATGTGTGCACAACACTCCAATAAGACGAGGTTTGGTTGGTGCTACCATGGCCTTGCAGAGGTGCATAAAGCTGGAGGGAAGAGCGCGCAGGTGCAGACAGCAGCATTTGCAAGCAGTCAGGAAACCGGCCTTACTGTCTTTACAGGACTATTTGTATGGAAGTTTGGATTGCATCCACAGTGCAAATTGCACAAATTCTCATCGCAGCTCTCACCGAGGAAAGAGCTCTAATAGCTCCAGAACAAACTTTTCAGAGGCCTTCAGCCTTTTTCTCTCTCAAAAAGTGCAGTATTATACATGGTAGTTGCAGAAGAGACATATTTCCCCTTTAGCACACCTAGACATCACACAGTGGAACTTATGAGAGTTAATGTTAATTTTTTAGGCCATTTTGGTACTATTAGTGGCATAGTTGCAAGGCCTTACTATTTTCCCAAAAGTATGACTATACCTTCTTAAATGCCTAATTTGCACTCACTGAATCACACACTGGAAGAACTTGGCTCCTTCAGGATTTAAAATATACTGAACCTACTGAAGCAGCTTGAGGGGATTCTTTGTCTATGAGTCAGTGACCGTGAAGCTGTTGGAATGCTTAGGAAACAGAGGTCCTTCTAGAGAGACAGTGTGTGAGTGTATCTCAAGTCCACTGACTCTGCTGGTAAGGATGCCCCAAACCACCTTTTCTAATGATAAATTTGAGGAGTTAAGTCTTAAAAATAACTGTATCTAATTCAGCAATTCCACTCCTGCTTGTCTACCCAAAAGAACTCAAAGCAAGGGCTTGAACAGATATTTGTACACCCACGTTCCGAGTAGCCAAATGATGGGAACAACCTGAGTGCCCCTCAGTGGGTGAATGGTTAAAGAAAAGGTGGTATATACTTACAATGGAATAGAATCCATCCCTGAAATGGAAGGAAATTCTGAAGACATGCTGAGTGAAATAAACCAAACACAAAAGACCAAATACTATATGATTCCACTTATATGAGGTTCCTAGAACTGTCAAATTCATGGAGACAGAAAGTAGAATGGTGATTACCAGGGGCTGAAGGAGGAGTTATTGTTTAATGGGTAGTTTCAATTTGGGGTTCTGGAGATGGGTTGTGGTGATGGTCACACAACAATGTGAATGAACTTAATGCCACTGAACTGTACATTGAAAAATGGCCACACTGGTAAATTTTATGTCATTTATATTTTACCATAATAAAAAACATTTAAAAATAACTGTATCAGGGGCGCTTGGGTGACTCAGTTGGTTAAGCATCTGCCTTCAACTCAGGTCATGACCCCAGAGTCCTGGGATGGAGCCCCACATTGGGCTCTCTGCTCAGCAAGGGAGCCTGCTTCTCCATCTCCCTCTGCCCCTCCCCAGCTCATTCTCTCTCTCAAATAAATAAAAAATCTTTTTAAAAAATAACTTTACCCCAAATATAATGCTGACTATAGCCTTCTAGATGAATTTCATTGAAATTCAAAATTCATACAAATTTGAATTTAAAAAATCATCATGCAATAGAAAGAGCATGACTGAAACATCTGTCAGAAGGGAAACAACACTCGACAAGATGGCGAATGATCTAACATAACCTAAAGAAATAATGAAAACTTGTATAAATTAAAGCAATAGTATTAATTAAAGAAACCCCTTACCCTAGCCAAGTGGATAGACTAAGACTTATCCAACATGGCATCCCCCTGGCTATATGAGACTAGAGAGCCCTTGATTTGAGGCTGGTCTGAGTTGAACTGTGCTATAGGTGTAAATATACATCAACTCCAAAGATTTAGTGAAAAAGAAAATGTAACGGATCTCAATAGTTTTTATTTGATTAAATGTTTTAATGAGAATATTTTGGATGCATTGGGTTAAACATAGTAAACTTAATTTCACCTGTTTTAACACTTTTTAATAGGGCTACTAGAAATTTTATTTTATTTATGTATTTGTTACTTTTTTAAAAGTTTGTTTAATCTCTACACCCAACGTGGGGCACAAACTCACCACCCTGAGATGAAGAGTTGCATGCCCTTCTGACTGAACCAGCCAGCCACCCCTGCGTTTATTGCCTTTTAATTGAGATATAATTGACATACATTTATTAGTCTCAGATGTACAACATATTGATCCAATATTTGCATGTGTTGTGAAATGATCACCTCAAGGAGTCTAGTTACATCCAACCATGGTTACAAAAAAGTTTTTCTTGTGATGTGAACTTTTAAGATCTCTCTCATAGCAACTTTCAAATAAACAATCCAGTAGTTTTAACTATAGTCACTATGTTGTACATCACATCCTCAGGACTATTTATTTTATAAATGGAAGTTTGTGACTTTTTTACTTCTTTCACCCATTTCACTCACACCAGTCTGTTCTCTGTATCTATGAGCTTGGGTTCTTGTTTTGTTGTTTCGAGTCCACATATAAGGGAGAGCATGTGGCATTTGTCTTTCTCCATGTACCTTGCTTTACTTAGGCTAAGCTCCTCCAGGTCTACCCATATTGTCACAAATGGCAAGATTTCTCTGGTTTTTAATGGCTGAATAGTATTCCATTACACACACACACACACACACACACACACACACACCTACGCCATTTTCTTTATCTATTCATCCATCAATGGACAGCTTAGGTTGCTTCCGTATCTTGGGTATTATAAATAAGGCCGAAAGGAACATGGGGATGTATTTATCTCTTTGGTGTTTTCGCTTTCTTCAGATAAATAACCAGAAGTGGGTTTGCTGGATCATGTGATACTTCTAATATTTTGAGAAAACTCCATACACTTTCCCAATTTTTATTTTCACCAAATAGTGCATGAGGGTTCTTCACATTCTCACCAAAACGTGTTATTTTTTCAATGTTAGCCATTCTGACAGTTGTGAGCTGATATCTCATTGTGGTTTTGATTTGCATTTGCCTGATGGTTAGTGATATTGAGCAGAAAAAATTTAAAACAGAGTGGCTTGTCTTTTATTTCTATGGGACAGCACTGCTTTGGAGGTATACTAGGGTGCTTCCTAGTATAACAGTATAGAAATAGAGTTCATTTCATGATTGTGGATTCAATCTCTAACATATAAGAGAATAGCATTATTTGTTACTTTTAAGACTTTATCAGTCCTGCCAATTTTTTCTTAACATCTTTTTCTCATACTTTTTCCTTTCCATTTCTATTCCCTAGTGTTGGCTCTCTGTGGCTTTGAACTAGATCCCGTATAACCAATAATTATTGGCTTCAATTCCTCTTCTATAATCTATTCACTATACCCTGACCAGATTAACTTTTAGGAAACCCATGTGTAGATATTTTTTTCTGTGCTCAACACCTGGTGACTACAGTCTAGGGAGTTTGCAGATTCTGGGTTTCCCCAGAGATTCTGAATCAGTAGGTTGGGGTGGGGCCCAGACTTCACATTGTAACAGGTACCCTAGACTGTATTAAACAGGTCTGAAGAACAATAGCCTGTAGGATTAAGCTCAGATTCCTCAAAGTAATTTTCAAGACTCTTTTCACCTTCATAGTCTGGTTAGTTCAATCTGTCTGAGGGAGAATGGAAACACTCAATATCTAGAGAACCTCTGGAAAAAAATAAACTTCTGTCTGAGCAGCTTTAATACTTGCCTAATTGAGGGAAGTGATTTAACCCTAAAGATATCTCCACCACAGCTATTCTATGACCCTACACTTACCATTATGATAATCTACTTCTTCAGAGTAATTTTTCTCAGCTTCTATCTGAATTTGAGGAAGCCAATCTCTTCAGTACCGCATTTTATAGTGCTGCTATCATAATATGAATCTACATAGACCAAGATAGTTTTGACATGTGTCCTTTTGCACTAATTATTTTCTTTGGTTTTCTATTGATTAACACCAGGCATCTTTAGGGATGCAATTGTCAGGATTTAGTCAAATAATCTTTCATCCTACTAGATAAAGATTATGATGTTGCAGACTTGTGAACCATATCTGGTTCAAAGAATCATTTTGATTTTTCTGCATGTTTGTTGTTATAGACTGTATCTCATAAAAATTCATATGTTGAAGCCCTAACTTCCAATCTCAGAATTTGAAGAAAGCCTTTTAAGGAGTTAATTATGGTTAAATAAGGTCAGAAGGGTGGGGCCTGATCCCACTGGACTAGGGTCCTCATAAGAGGAGGAAGAGCCATCAGAGACTTGTCTCTCTTTGCATGCACACAGAGGAAAGGGCATATGAGGACACAGAAAAAAAAAAAAAAGCATCTGTCTGCAAGCCAGAAAGAAAGGCCTCATCAGAAACCAACCTGCTGGCAGCTTGATCTTGGACTTCTAGTCTCTAGAACTGTGAGAAAATAAATGTCTGATGTTTAAGCCACTACGGTATTCTGTTATGGCAGCCCTAGCAGACTGATAGAATAGCCAATATTTAAAATTTGGGAGGATGCCTGTAAAAATCTGAATTTCTTTTGAGAAGTTGTAAGATTTGGCAACAACTGGCTAGAGATGAATAGTAATTTGTTTGCACTCCCTAGTTCTCCAGTCTCTGTCCCCCAGACATGAAGGCTAAAGGTCCATTGCCAATTGTGTCACTCTTATTTTATTTTTATTGTTTTTATTTTAATTTCAGTATAGTTAACATACAGTGTTATATTAGTTTCAGGTGTACAATATAGTGATTCAACACTTCCACACATCACCCGGTGCTCATCATGACAGGTGCACTCCTTAATCCCCATTACCTATTTCCCCCACCCCCACCCTCTCATGTCAATATTATTTTAAAAACAACAACAACAGCTGAGTGAAGTAAGTCAGTCGGAGAAGGACAAACATTATATGTTCTCATTCATGTGGGGAATATAAATAATAGTGAAAGGGAATATAAGGGAAGGGAGAAGAAATGGGTGGGAAATATCAGAAAGGGAGACATAACGTAAAGACTGCTAACTCTGGGAAATGAACTAGGGGTGGTAGAAGGGGAGGAGGGCGGGGGGTGGGAGTGATTGGGTGACGGGCACTGGGGGTTATTCTGTATGTTGGTAAATTGAACACCAAAAAAAATATATATATAAAAAAATAAAATAAAAAATAAAAGATACACGAACCATTAAAAACAACAACAACAACATATCTAGCTATTTACACTCACTTATGTTACTTGCCTAGCCCTTGTGAACACTTAGGTTTAAGAAAAGGATTTTAAGGAAAGGGTTTTATTTGCTTATTCATGAGAGACATAGAGAAAGGCAGAGACATAGATAGAGGCAGAAGCACGCTCCCTGCAGGAAGCCTGATGCGGGACTCAATTCCAGGACCCTGGGATCATGACCTGAAACAAAGGCAGACGCTCAACCACAGAGCCACCCAGGTGACCCTGCGTCCACAGAGCCACCCAGGTGACCCTAAGTTTATAATTCCTGATGTAACATATCTACTGACAAAGGTCAGTTTTCAATAGTGAAAACAATTTGCATTTAACTATCCACACTTTATCTAAATTTCATTTTTGATAATAGTCATTCTCTATGAGCAAGCCAACCAGCTATAGATTCTCTAAGACTGTATGAACCATGCTGATGTACACTAATGTACCTTTCAATCATTAAAATAAATTGGGACATAAATCTAAACTTATGACAAATCTTAACTCTGAACATCATGAGCCAATTATGTAATTTGCAAAGGATGTCTTTTTATCAACTAATAAATCAGGGTGGCATGAACTGGAGAAGAAAAATTCCTTTTAGTCTTGACAGATGCAAATAAAGAATAAATTATTTTTACTTGAATATTTGAAAATAATGAATTGGGAGTATAAGGATTCCATCTGTTAGATGAGTTCAAGTCAGCATGACAGTTGTGTATTGAAAGCATATTGAAATATTAACTTTACATCTTGCATTTATAGAAACTAAAGCATAAAACTTTTTAAGAGGCAGAAGATGTAAGAGCCATTCATCAGAGAAAATGGGAACAGAAGCTAGAGACAGAGATTTGAGTGGAGAGAAAAAAGGAAAATAAAAGCTTGAAGGCAAGGAAATTAATCTTAACAATTAGAGCATAAAAGAATAGCACACAAAAGGGGAGATCAGAATTCTATGATAGTCTACAGAATTTACTTACTGGCTGGCAAATTTTGTTGGGACTGTATTTCTTATTAGACTTATACTGTATTTCTACTATACGGGCAAAATATGTTAGTAAATTACTATATCGTTTGTCTTAGCTATCTATAATGAAGTAAATAAATGAATGGGTAAAATCATTCTTTTCAAAACAACAACGTTTTATGAAGCAACCTGTCAATGACCTTCTGAGTTATTTCATTTGTCTACTTCCTATATGCTTGAGAATAGAACTGATCTGCTGAATTTACAAAGACCAAATAAGGAAATGTTCAAAATTTTGCAGATTAAAAATATTCTGATAGTAGGTTAGATGTTTATTTCATTAAAAAAAAAAAAAAAAACAAAACAAAACAAAAAAAACAAACCAACCCTGCTCATTAATTTGATCTACGGGTTGTGTATCCCATTTGTTGATGGAGGATCTCTCTTTTAAAGTTAGTATTAGGAAGAATGTCTATCCTAGCAGTTTCCAAATAATAGAAAAGTAAATTCATTGGGTGTTTTTATTGAAAAAAAGTAATTCATGTTCATTTTGGACAGATTAGAAAACACAGATGGGCAAAGAGAAAGCAAAAATCATTCTTGTTGCTCTATTCAGATATAATCATTTGTTTAATCACAGATTGGTGTATTTAAGTTCTTTCTTCTTTCATTGTGTCTAGCTACATACTAATACTTTTCTAAAAATGTGGCTCAGGGTGTATATACTGCTTCAGAACCTGCTATCCAATTTAACAATATTTTGTGAAAGGCCTTCTATGTCATTAGTTAATATTCTACAACATGTTTTTGTTGTATGGTTGGACCATAATTGGATTAGCCAAAATTTCCCCTAACATTTGTACCATTATAAGCAATGATGTGGTAAATACTCTTGTAGAATAACTCTTGGGCATAATCCAAAACGCACACAAAATTATGAAGCTTTTGGTATGCATTGCCAAATTGCCCTTGCAGGATGATTGTGCCCATTTAGATAGACCCTAGTATGATACGAGATTATCTATTTTTACCAATTCTTCTGTATTTCAAATAAGATCACAAGTAGGAAGAAGTATATAATACAGTGCCTGTATATATTAATTAGCATTATGTACAATTTGGTTCTCTTTCTACTCCAGTGTCATCAAGGGACAGAATTCTACATTTGAGTACATGAGCAAGTGTTTTTTAGGGGGGAATTTAGTGCATTCGAGGCAGTGAGATTCTTAAAAAAGTGGGTTTCCTTACTGTTTTCACTGAATTATAGGAATAAACATAGCCTATTTATTTCCCAAGTCTTCCGTGGGATGAGATTAAATATCTTGAATTACTGAACTGTGAAATTATCTTTTAAACCTACTCCCATTAGGTAAAAGAAAAAGAAAAGATTTACCCAATGATTTCAGTTGTCTGTTTATCAACAACTGAGATTCTCATTTTCCTAACTGGAAATGCATTTTCTGAGTATTTTGGATCATAGTCTCTTAATTCCATGCCTTAGGGAGGCATAATGATAATACCAAAATCTCTCAAAATAACAGGATTTGCAATGCCATTCCATAAATGAAAACCAAATTCCTGTTAACTGTCAGAACCTAAGACAGTTATAAAAAGAGACAAGTTATTTTTAGTGCAAGTCATTCTGATAGTGGCAAAAGAACATTCACTCTAAACAGCAGAATGATCACGGCAAGATTTCTAAAAGGAAGCCCTGAAAACTGAAGATGGTGGAAGATCAAAGAATATCTATTTAAAATTCCTTCCACCTTAAATTCCTTTCAAACTGAAACAGCCGGCTATCACCAAGAGTATATTGGATTCCCAGGATGTCCTGGGGAAGAGTAAAATCTAAAAAAGAACTGTTGCTGAAAACTAATAAGGAATTAAGGTTGCCAGCTTTAAATAGCAGAAAATAAATTATAACACACAAAATCTTACCAAAAACTAATGAAAAAAAAAAGAAAGAAAGAAAAGATGAATGCTATTGTAGCATATAGTAGCAAAGATATGGTATGACTGTCCCCTGCTTGTTCTCTGATAGCTCTGGGTGCTTTCACTGTCTTTGACATTTTTCTCACGAGTTCAGAGTTTTCTGTGATGTCATTTCTCACACAGATGCACACACACACACACACACACACAAACCAAAATTAACCCTTAACTTCAGGTTCTCATTTGTAGTACCTAAAGATACTACCGTCCTGGAGTTAAGAATTTAAAAGAATTCTTAGGAACACACAAGACGATTTTCACGTTAATTTCCCTGAACTGTTTTCAAGTGCTTAGTTTCATTTCACTTTTTAAAAAGATTTTATTTATTTATTCATGAGACAGACAGAGAGAGAGAGAGAGAGAGAGAGAGAGACATAGGCATGGAGAAGCGGGCTCCATGCAGGGAGCCTGATGTGGGACTCAATCCCAGGACTCCAGGATCACTCCTTGAGCTGGAAGGCAGACGCTTAACCACTGAGCCACCCTGGTGTCCCCTTAGTTTCATTTCAAATGGCACTGTTGCTTTTCTTTTATGCATTTATTAACCATAAAAAATGAAAACCCCAGCTTCCTTCTATGAAGCATATTGTGAAAGAACAGTCCTTCACTTCCAATGACTCTTCCAATTCTTTCTGTGCTGCTGTTTTCTACCTGCTGCTTCCCTTGGCTCCTAGGTCTCCCTAATATCAAGAATATTTTGATATTTTAAGATAGTGGTAAAAGCTTCCTTTAATAAAAATATAACAATAATGTTTGTTCAGTTTCTACAGCTTTCATAATCCATGATTTCTAAGATGTATTTTTAATTTTTGTGAAGCACAGGCAAACAGTAACTTTACCATTAGAAATATGTTGAAAGTTAAAGGATTTACACTATTATTTAAATCCAGTTCTTAGTTAGCATTAATACTATTGCCTTGTTCTTATTATCTTCTTTTATGACCTCTTTTTCAGAGGACGGAATAGGATTGATGTTTTACAAAACCTTGAAATTCTCAGAAACGTCTTATTTTTTAATCAGATAATCTATCACTAGTATAATTTTCATCCTTTACAGGCTTCTCATTTCATACAAATTATTTACATTTAATTCAATTAAGTTTATGATCTTCTCCAAATTATGACAAACATAGACAGCACTTAGTATTTTTCTTAATAAAAACTGCTTAGCCTGTTCTTCAAAGAATTAACTGAGATAGTCAGTTTATGGAACTGATGCATACAAAATGATTTTCCTGGCTAGTACTGGATGCTTGGGACAGTTAGTTCCCAAACATTTTAGCACACCAAGGTTACATATGCGATTCCTTAAAGTGGCCTCTAATGTTTCCATAACCTGATAAAATGCTATTAATCTTTTGTGGCCACTTAAAAAAAAGTACTCTGTGTGCTAAAGGCGAGTTCAGAAATTCAAAGCAATTTTATGTGAAGTAATATTATCCTTACAGCAACATAAATTAATTCTTCAATAAAAGTGTTGGTCAGTCCTGTGAGGGAAATAAAACATAATTGTTTATGCTTCGTAAGTCTAAAAGTAAAAATCCCACTCATTGCTTATGTTTTTGTGATTTACATTATCTGGTACAGTGACAGCCATACATTAACTTCTCCGATGTCTGATAGTATTTAGGAGAAATCTAGAATGACCTCAGGATGATCTCTCTAGGTCCCGCTGCCTGACTCTAAATTCTATTTAATAACAGTTCGTGAAATCAGCACATCTCCTTAGAGCTCTCCCGTGGGTTGCAAGTGATCAAACAGACAAAACCATAATGACAGGGCAGTGAGATAGGTTTAACAGAAGGAAAATTCTAAAGACATGCAGAATGACTATAGGACTGCACACCAGGAAGGCCATATCTTTTATTAAAATCATCACAAACAAAAGTATCACAATTTTATTAGCTTTACATTTCATTACATGGCATATCCCCAAAATATTAAATAGAACAAAAATATCTATGCAATTTTTGGATGAAGAGTATCCTTTGCATTTTTAATTCCTGTGTTTTCATTCAGACATTTATCTGTCTGTAAAACATTTGCTCAACATGCTTCCTGATCTAGGCTTCTTGGCCATGGGACTGACATGTTCCCTGTCATGTAAAATTTGGTAGTTTGTAACGTCTGTGCACATTTCAAGTGTATCTTGCCTTGTCTATAGCAAGAGCCAGTCTGCGTATGTTGGATATACATCCAGCTGCGGCTTCCTGGAGGTCCTGGTCAGAAGACCCAATCATACCCAGCAGTAGCTGTCACATGTAAAAGAGGAGGGCGGAGAGGGAAACAAAGTATAAAACCATTAATCTCAAGGCATAAAGTTAGGCTTTGAAAACAATTTTTAATATTAAATGTTTTTAAAAGTCACCAAAAAAAAAAAAAAAAAACAAAGAAAGAAAAGAAAAAAGGACAAGAAATGCCATTTAGGCAAATGCAAATATAAATGGTACTTAACCAGACCGAGATTTCTCATGAAATGCTTACCATTTTATTTCCTGAAGCTGAGATAGACCTATTTCTCCCACCTTTCTTTGGTCATCTAACTGCTATGGAGTCTGCTTTGAAATTTGTCTTGCATTCTTTCTGACTTTTCTGCCTCTAGGCCAAGCCAACAGCACACCATGCCTCGGCTATTAGTACAACCTCTTAGATATGATTTCTCTGCATTCCAACCCACTTGATCATGTTACAACTTAATTATGTCAATCCCCTAACTGCATTGACTCCCAGTGCTAAATAACTACAGCTTGGGACAGTTAGTTAACTAACGAGTTAAACAGTCTGTTAACTCATCCTTTAAAGGATTTTTGTGCTTTGGCCTCAGTTTACCTTTCTAGCCACTTATCTTTCTCCTGCTCTATCCTGTACTCCAAGGTCACACACTTCTCCACTTCTTTTGCCCTGATTGATGCCATCCTTCTTCCTAAAAGGCCCTCTCATTCTCTTCTCTGAATTTCTAAATTTTACCTATCTTTCATGACCCAGTTAACTTTTCCACAAAGCCTCCACTGATTTTCATCAAATAAGATGCTATCTTTGCTTTATCAGAACTATCATAGCAGTTTACTCAAATGCCTATTACTATCCTTATATCATCCCTTTTTTTTTTTAAGTTTTTTTTTTATGTATTTAAGTAATCTCTACACCCAATGTGGGATTCAAACCTACAACCCCGAGATCAAGAGTTGCATGCTCTTCCAACTGAGCCAGACACGTGCCCCTATGTCTTTCCTATTAAATAGATATGTAGATTAATGCTTTCTGTCCTTTAGATTATAAACTCTAAAACTTATAATACTGTATCATGCCTAATACACCAAAAAATGACATAAAAAATGTAGACACCAAAAACTGACAAAGAAATTAATTAGAACTTTAAAAAAGTCTATCAGTTATGAATCAGATGAGTAGTTCTGACAAAGGATTTGAAAATTTAATTCGAGTCATCTATTTTCTACACAGTAGTATTTGGGTACAAATGTTGATGACAGAAAAGATGTGATAAGCAAAGAGATATTGTAAAGATAAATGTGAAATACCTTAAATATGACAGGCTTAGGGATTGGACTTTTATTCTGTAGGCAATAAAAAGAAGTTATTTAAACAGTTTAATCAGCAGAGTGACATGATCACATTTGTATTTTAGAAAGACAAATTTCATGACACCATGCAGAATATGGATTATAGAAAAGAAAGGGAAGGATCCTGAAGTCCTTCAGGGCAAAATGAATTCAAGGGACATTTGGGGGTTAAGCTTGTGTTGAACACAAATGGCCCAAGGATATCTGGTTATCCAAAAAGAAGAAAATAAAGATGGTAATCTTTCATCATACATAAACATTATGTCCAGGTGAATTAATGATTGAAATAAAAATGAAAAATATAAAACATTTGGAAAGTTGGAGTTGAGAAAACCCTGATAAAATTGAGGTACTGAAGGATGTCTGGCAACTCAGATCCTCGACCTCCTCATTGTCCATGGAATTGTCCTCCACTTCCAGGGTCACATCCTGGTCCTTATTTTTCATCATGTTCAACAGTCCCACCAGTGCTTCTTGGGCATCTCTATATTAGGCAATCTCAGAACTATCTCGAACCTAATATATTACAGATAAAATTTCTATTTTTTTTCCTATCTAAACCTGGGTCCCCCATCCCCAGTATTCTCCTATATCAGTGACGATATCACCACTTAGTTGCTCAAGCCAGAAATCTCCTCACCTCACACTCCCACCTCATCTCCCCTGCTTCTATCCAACAATTATATCTTTGTGATTCAACTGCCTACACTTATTCCAAAGTCATTTGCTTCTCTCTATTGCCATTGTCATCACCCCTGTAAAGCCTACAGCACTTTTCCACTGTCCTTGCACCCTCTCTTGCCTGGCCCCCAGTCAATCATTCATACTGTATCCAGAGTAATGTCCTAAATTGTGAAGTTCACTGACAAGGGGCAAAATTCTAGAGAAGCAAAGGGAATAAGACATGATCAGTCTTCTAAGAGTCAAGAGAAAGAAATACCGTCTTCTGAATAAGGGAAACAGAGCTGTTTGGGGGAGCTCCTGACTTGAGAGTTTTGCATTGTTAAAGTAATTAAACAGGAGGCCATTAGATAAAGTGTCTCTAAAGATTTGGTGGCCTATGTAAGCAAACCAAAACCTAATCCAGAATCAACACACTTGAATCTAAGAATATGAAACCTGAGGCCAACCAATCACAAATAGGCTTTCCCAAATAAGGCAAGAGCTTATGCTATAGCCAATCAAATAATTTCCTTGCTTTGCTTCTGTATCTTGTTAAAAACTTTCCCCTAGCTCCTGGAGTGCTCCTAACCACTTTCAGTTTGGCACTGCCTGGTTTGAATCATGCCTCAGTTTATCTTTTTAATAACATTACTAGTGTTTTTCTCCAGCATCATCCGATCACTGAGGTGTAAGATGGAGGAAATAGGTTATAGCACTGCAACTCATTTGAATAGTCATACAGTCTGAGCTGACTGAAAGGACAAACAGAAGGCTACTCATAGGGATGCCTGGGTGGCTCAGTGGTTTAGCATCTGCCTTTGGCTCAGGGCATGATCCTGGGATCTAAGATTGAGTCCCGCATTGGGCTCCCGGCAAGGAACCTGCTTGTGTCTCTGCCTCCTCTCTTTTTGTCTTAAAAAAAAAAAAAAAAGAAGCCTACTTATAATCTGGGAGGATGACCTGTAAGAATTAGGAAGGTAGGAAGGCAGATCTCTGTGAAGTGAGAAAACAGTGAGATGGAAGCTCAGGAAGTTGAAAAATAGGACATTAGAGTTTGAGAATGGATTATGTGGAGTTTAAGATTTTATAGATAAACTTGTATTGCTTATTGACAGGGTCCAGGAAGTGACCATGGGAACATACATCAATATAAGATTGTTAGGCAGTTTTATACATATGTGCACATGCATACACACACACACCTCTATGAACACATTTATTTAATTTATATTCTTATTCTCTCTGCAAAAAGAGCAAATAGTGACTCTATGAACATTATTGAAAATAATGAGAAGGAAGAACAGAGTAGCCAGCTCTCCTTGGTTACTATAACACATGGCTTAGGTGTCTCGGTATTATAACTCACACTTAAATCCCTTTTCTAGCTTGCAACTTTTAACTCTTGATCAACAATTCAATATTTTTATCAATTTATTTATTTTTCTTGTACCTCATTTTATTATCATATGAAAGCTGCTAAAGCAGACACAGCTATATGAGGCTTCGGCTACTTCTTCTAAATATATACTCAACACAGACTTTCATCCACCACTCTCTTTTCACACACACACATTTTAGTTGTCCACCCCATCCCTATAGCCTTCTATCACTCTTGAGTATTGAGTATTAGCTATAAATGTGGAGGATTTTGCTCCTGTATGTCGTTTACAGAATCAATAAACAAGAGCAGTCCCAGTCTGGATGCCAAGGGAGCCTGATATTGATACTTCTCTATTCTTAGTGACCTATTTTTTCTTTCAATTTCTGCTTTCCAAACTTTTTAATTGGTTCTTTAATCAAAACAAAACATTCCAATCATTTCTTTGGTAAATTATATAATCCCTTGAGGATTTTAACAAGTTAATAATTTCCCTTTACATAATGTATTTTCTCCCTCCATCCCCTAAGTAGATGACTCAAAAGAATTCATGAATTCCCTCATTGATTCCATTATTTTATAAATACAGCATTAAACTGTTCCAACAGCTTATTTATTTATTACTATATTATTTTTTTTTATTATAGCCATGTCATTATAATGAATAAGTCAGTTACCTGTAGACTTTTCTGGGCCCTCAATGAGAGAGGGCCTGATGCTACATTAAAATCTTGATTTCCACAAGAAAATGGGATGGATAATAAACTACCGTCCAACTTCCCTATATATATGAAGAGTTGTTTAGGAAGTTGAAGGAACATAGATTGCCAGCTCCATCAAGCCCAGCTAATGCCTATCTCACAAGGCCAGCCTGCCTTGCTTTTGCTTTGGTCCTTGGTCTCTCCTCCAGTAGACTCTGTTGTTGATAGTTTTTAAGTCTAGAAGAGAATGTAATAGATTTCTAGCTGTGAACACAGACTATCTGAGCAGAAACTAGACAATTGCCTTATGCATTTTAGCTGCTTTCTAGAAAAGGCAAACAGTCATCAAAAAGGTGGGTTTTGAAGTCATAGCTCCTTAGATTTGTATCTTGACTCTTCTACTTACTGGGTAGGTTACTATTGAATCTGTAAACCCTATCATCTCATAAGTTTAAGGGGATCACCTGCCTCTGAGGCTTCTTGAGAAGATGAGTAAGATAATAGAGACCTTTAAAACGTGTTGAATGTGCGCAGTATTCACAGCTTCTTCCTGTCTTTACATTTTTTATCTTCCCCTGCTCTCTTCCTATTTTGTCTGTTTCCTGAACCTTGTAAGGACCCAAGCATGCAGTGTGAGAGGAAAAACTAGAGAAACTCAGGCAGGAGAACTCATACCAGAAAGGGCAGAGGATTCTTTGTGGGAGGAGAAAGAAACAACAAATGGGGAAGGAAGGAGGAAAGTGGAGAGAGGGAAGAGGCTTCCACCCTGTTTTGAATAGAGAGTTTGGAAAGGTTTGAATGGGGGGGGGGTGTTATTTTAGGAGCAACTTTAGGGGTGAGACAGATGTACTGAGTATAAAAAAAGATAAGAGGATTTTTAAAGGAAGTTTAACAGTGTACAATTGTGCTGTTTTTCAAGAGGGAAAACTAGAATTAAAATTACTTTCAATTGCTACCTAGTTGCCAGGCTTTTGTGTCTGACTGCATTTCCATGTCAGGACTGGACCACAAGGCAGCTTGGCTTCACAGGTTATGCATTTGAATCACATAAACCCATGCTTAGTACAAAGTAAGAGCTCCATAAGTGTATTCATTATCATGGTGATTATTTTGCCAGTTCTGAAGTCTGGTTCTGGCTTCTATTCCCTGGAGTCCAGCCCTGGTTAGTTTGGAGGAATGAGGAAGCAGGAATCTTGGCCCTAGGTCAGGCTAGCCCTGTCAGCACTTGCTGCAGTCCCCACCTCATCTCTGGTTGACCCCTATGGGCACCAGTGGCCCAGGCTTCACTTGGTATCAGCTGTTGCTACCAGGCCTTGCATGGCTCCCTTGGAAAGCAGTGTCTTGGCTGGATGCCTGCCCAAACTGAACCTGCATTTTGCTCCTATGCCCTCAGAACTTGTTGCTCTGTGGTTCCCCCCTCTTCTGGCTTTCCAAGTCAGTTGCATTTATTCCCAAACCCTTGATGCCAGTTATATAATTTCATATTACATAAACTAATGAACTGTGAGTGTGAATGTACTAGTCATACGTTGGCAGGCTGTGGCATCTTGGTGTTTCACAGAGAGCCTGCAGTGTGTTGGCAATGCCAGGAGTCAGCTAGATAAAGGTTGCAGAGGGGAGGATCTACTATGCACTCACATGCTTTCCAGTTAGAATATGTTAAATCAGTACAGGGTCCTTTTTATGAGTCTACTCCGTAAATGACTTTTTCTAGGACCTGAGCAACCTCTAGTCTGAATGCATTAGAGGACTACTACTCTTTGGGGAATTATTTAGTCTAAGTTTCTTGCATTAACCACGAGGGTTTCATTCTGCATGACCTATATGGTTTAGGAAATGTTTAATCTAAAAATTAAACCAGTGGAACCTAGCAATCCAGTATTTTAAAGGCCTAAGGTAGAAGCAAGGGTGAAATTTTAAAAGAATAAATAAAAGAAAGAAAAAGGATGGCCTAGAACATACCTGTGATAGGCAGTGAGAGTTTGCTTAAATGTACCTCACTGGCATTGGGCCTACAAGTTACCTAACGTTTGTACAAGTGAAATGATTTTATTAGCTACCATGCTTAGTATGTGCCAGGCGCTGTGATTTATTCTTCACTAGTTAATTTATCCTGCTCTACCCATTTTCCTTAGTCAGGAACATTCTCAATCAAGGGTATAGTGTTGGAAGTGCAGAAGTTTCTGTGTTCTCCGGGCATGAATGGCTTGATATTTGAGAAGCCCTTCTGAGACTCTTTTGGTGATGCTGCTCTATGAATGTATTGGTTTCCTGCATTTTATTTACTGCTGTAAAATGGATGTTACTCACTGCTTTATTAATACAGCCGACAGGCTGTGTTACTAATGCTGCTTTACAAATTGAATAAGGATGTACTACTTTCCCAAACCACTATCTGGACAAATGTACTATATATGTGTCTTGGTTGTTAATCGGGCTCAGAAATCTATGCTTTTATTTTTCATAAGAGCCTCATAAACAGATTAGGACACTCAGGAATGCTTTAAAATAAATAGAAACATCCACACAACAGAAACTTAGTGCAAAATTCTGCATTCGACAGGCAGCTAACAGAAAGGAGAGAGCAGCACGGTTTTTTTCAATCACTAACACACGGGGCAAGGTGAGGGCGGTTTGTAATACTTCGCCATAATTACATAAAGGAGTACTTTCCTTAGGAAAGTGAACTGCAAATTGGGTACAAGTGATTATGGAATCGGTACACTCCTTTGGGTGTATATTTTTTGATCCGTAGACATTTTCCAACTATAAAAACAGTTTTGATATTACAAGGGGGAAACACCTCAGGTTTACTTTATTTGAAGTGTTTGTTCCTTTCAAAAACTTTCCCCGTTTTAATCTTTCCCTCCCCAAAAACACATTCAAGGACCTTAAATTTATTGGGAGTTTCATATGTACACCAGAGGAAAACTAGCCCTCCTGCTTGCTTTCCAACTTAATTGCATAGAACACTTTAAAACATCATTCAAACACATTAGTTTTTACAGCATTGGCGTGAACGAGGACACGGGGAGGGGCACAGAGCGTGGTGTGGTGTGTGGATCAGGCTAATTCGAATACTTCCTCCAGCATCAAAGGCTTTGATCTCAAGGCGCATGCCCTGAGCACGCAGCTGTGACCCATGATTCACATCCCCTGGAAGGTGAGGCAAAGGTAGCATGGGAATCGGTGTCTGTATTCAATTTTTACTTTTATACCTAACAGTTCATGATTTTATATAATATTTCAGTTGTATGAAAATAGGTCCCAATTTGAGTGATAACAGATTTCTTGTGGTTTGACTCAATATTGTTGGGTGAACACAGACGGGAAGTATGAGTTTTAATTAGAGCCGGATGAGCTCTGAAATACCTGCATGCACACCCAGCTTAGCAAGTTTTCCAGAAAGATTTTTGAGTTCCCAGAGCTCATTTGAACTGTGAACCCTTTAGCTATTTTCCAAATCGCAAGGCACTGCAGTGTGGCTGTAGCACAAACGTGCAGCCCAGTAACAAGAAATGCATTTGCACTGTGTCTGCCCTGCACAGTGGCTTCCCAGCTATCCATGCTGGCTGAGGCTTCACAGTGGTTTCTCTCACATCCCGACTTCAAGCCCTGGTAATTCATTTCATATGACGGCTCACTAGAGCCATGGGCATCAAAACACATTTTACATTTGCTGGTTGGGCAAAACCTTTGATTCTGTTCAGTCAGTGAAGTGAATCAAGGGGTTTGCCTTCTAGTGGTGTCTGCATGCATCCCAGTGACAGGAGTGTGTGCCCTATTTATGTGAACTGAGGTTCATGTCCACAGAGCTTGAAAAGTGGGGTCTGACTTGTTTGATCTACTGCCTTTCTGTGCATATGTTGTTGTACACTTGAGTAGGTCTACCCTCTAGTTTTTCATTCACGTTGTTTTTCAATGAACCTTCCCATAGGAGCTTTTGTGCACACACACACACACACACACACACACACCACACACACAGATTGGAGTGCTGGATTCTAGAGTACTGGAAGGTAGAAATGGGGCATATAATAAAGGCCCTAACAACTCTAAAGAATGCTAGAAATTCTAGAAGTGGACAATGCCTCGATAACTGGCAGCATCAGGAGATTCCTTAGGAAAAAGGAAGTGGTAAGTCTTGGCGTGCCCTGCAGAGAAATTCATGGTATCGTTTGGAATGGCTTCAAGTCCTCTTCAATTTTTCTTCCCATCAAATGCAAAGAATATCTGTGCATATGGAAGTTTCTTGGATAAGAATGCTAAAGAAGTGAGGAGGCTAGGAATGGATAAAAAGATTTATGAGGATAGGGCTGTTGAGGATTGCATTTTGCTATTGAGTAGATCAAAGTGACAAAGAAAATTCTCTGGAAATAAAAAAAAATAACATGTTCTCATAGATTATGGAGTACAGTGGCTATGAGTTCAGGCTTTTGAGTTCATAGTCTGGGTCTGAACCCTGGTTTCTCCTTAACGTGTATGACATGTGGTTAAGTCTCCCAGATCCTCACTTTTCGTATTAGTAAAATTAGGATTGGCAGTAGTACCTTTTCACCAGGATTAAATGAAATAACAAATGTAAAGTGCTTGCTCTACTTGCTCATACATGATGATTGTTATAATTACCATTGTTGGTATTACCTGGAATGCGAAGTTGTTTGTTGTAGGGTAGAGAGAGTAAAATGAATTTTTTATCAGCCCACTTTCTCTGCTAGAGTTCCAGTAGGATTGACTCAAATAAATAATTTTGGTCTAGTTATATCGACAATTAATATGTTAACAGGGCTTGTCATGTCCTGTTATGTGAAAAAAATAAGGGAAGAAAGTGGCACTAGCAGAGCTCTGTGTTCATGGTAATAGATGGATCAGTTTGCTCAAATTATAGTTCCTCCTGCATCAGTCTCTAGTCCAGAAGGACATCACCCCCATTGCTAAATAAAGGCATGAAGTAGCTATTAATAAAATGAGACAAAAGCATTAGATATGGAATATGCTTGCAAGAGAAATGGGAGAAGTTCGATGAATAGGGAAGTGGCTATAATTCAAAATATTCACAAAAAGTTAAGGCTAAGCGGATATTATTTATTAATTTATATTATAGAAAACCAGAACTCAATCACACCTCCTTTGCTATTAGAATAATTGAATAAAACTACCTTCATTTTGGAAAAGATTATCCTATAAACTCATTTTTTTTTGAGATTTATTTCTTTATTCATGAGAGACACAGAGAGAGAGAATCGGAGGGAGAAGCAGGCTCCCTGCGGGGAGCCCCATGTAGTGAGCTGAAGGCAAACGCTTAACCACTGAGCCACCCAGGTGCCCCCTATCCTATAAACTCATTTATGAGTTTGATCAGAACTCAGATGCTTTTTTGGTCAGATTTTCTACTTCTTTCTATTGGGTTGGAAGATGTTGAAATTAAAAAATTCAATCTAAGCGAAGGAAACATGGAGAAGACCACAGCGAAATGAAAGTACACTGATAATTTAATATTTTAAATGATTGTCTCTTCCCCTGCCTGACCTTTACAAGGCACATTAAGGAAAAGATTCGCACCCAGGCCTGCTCCTGCTCTCAGACAAAGGTAATAAACTGGGAAAAGATGGAGTATATGATAGGGGCCAAGAGGAATGTGCATGGGGAAGCCACCTATGATAATCCCATGTTTATTATTTTCTATAATATTATCCATAAAGGAGACAAAGTTATATCTGATAAGGATCCCAGAACAAGGTTTGGCTCACAGTAACTACTCTTTAGTTCTTAGCCATTATTATTCCAATAGAAAACATACTTCAAGCACTATTCTAATAGAAACATACTTCAAGCACTGTTCTGATTCTAAGTAACAAGTGAGATGTAACAAAACATTTTCAGCACTGTATTGGCTGGCATGATATCCTCTTATGAAGAAGTCAGGTTATTGCTACCCAGTGGAGGCTGAGAGTCACGTGGGTGGGCACTTCTGTAAGGAAAGGCAGAGGCCCTCAGAGGAAGGTCAGCAGGGTAAAGTCTCTGAGTCCCCATCAAGTTCTGCCTCTGTGATGGGATCTAAGGAGAAAGGAGGGAGCCCTGAGAGACCGGGCTCATTGCAATTGGGAACGCTGGCAGGATGTAGTACTGACAGGTTACTGCAGGTCCCATGGAAATATAGTAGAAGGAATAGACCACTCTGTATTTCCTGCCTTGGGTTATCACTATGACTTTCCTCTGGTTCTTTAGCAGGAAGTCAAAGAACACTTTTGTGGGGTAAAATGATCTAGGAAATAAGCAGTCAGGAACTTCATCAATACGTGGTCAAGGACAAAATCAAGTTTGAATCAGAGTAACTCAACATTCTCTGAAAATATCAGTGAGGGTGACAAAACATGAGAGACACCTAACTCTGGGAATGAACAAGGGGTAGTGGAAGGAGAGGGGGGGGGCGAGGGGGTTGGGGGGTGGACTGGGTGATGGGCACTGAAGGGGCCCTTGCAGGATGAGCACTGGGGTGTTATGCTATATGTTGGAAAATTGAACTCCAATAAATTTTTAAAAAAAAAAATGCATAGTCAACCACCACCACCAACAAAAAGTATAACTCAACATTCTCTTTGAAGATTTAAAGATACTGGCAGAGTCACACTCTCCAGTAGCCTCTTGACAAATGTGCAAAGGAGGTAAACTTCTAAGACTCACATGTCTTTTCTATGACTTGATTAAGAGTTTTACTGAATATAGGATTCTAGGTGAGAAATAATTTTTGAAGAGTTGGAAGAGTTTTGAAGGCATTCCTCCATTTTCTTCTTGCTTCCAATGTTACTGTTGAGAAGCCCCAAAGTGTTCTTCATGTTTGGTTTCTCTTGTTCACTCTATCTTCTTTTTCTATCCTTTCTCTTCTGAACATTACAGAATCTTTCATTATTATTATTACTATTATTATTATTATACTTAATGTTCTAAAATTTTACAGTGCTATATCTTGTGGATAGGTATACTTTTATCCATTGTATACAGGGAACCTGATGCATCATTTCAATCTGTAAGTCATGTACTCCAACTCTGGGAAATTCTATTGAACTATTTCATTTCATTTCCTCCTCTCCATTTTCTCAGTTATTCCTTTGTGGAACTAATATTCTGAAGTTAGATCTTTTGCACTGTTTTTTTTTTTTTATTTTTATCTTTCCTTTTTTCATCTCTTTATGTTTTTACTCTTTCTGAGAGTTTTTTTCTTTTTAAATTTTATTTAAATTTTAGTTAGTTAACATACAGTGCAATATTGGTTTCTGGAGTAGAATTTAGTGATTCATCACATTACAACACCCAGTGCTCATCACAAATGCCCTCCTTTTTTTTTTTAATTTTTATTTATTTATGATAGTCACACAGAGAGAGAGAGAGAGGCAGAGACACAGGCAGAGGAGAAGCAGGCTCCATGCACCGGGAGCCTGACGTGGGATTTGATCCTGGGTCTCCAGGATCGCGCCCTGGGCCAAAGGCAGGCGCCAAACCGCTGCGCCACCCAGGGATCCCAACAAATGCCCTCCTTAATACCATCACCCACCTAGCCCATCCCCTCCTACCACCCCTCCAGCAACCTCGGTTTGTTCTCTATCATGAAGTATCTCTTACAGTTTGCTTCCCCCTAATTTTCCCCATTCCCATATATTCATCTGTTTTGTTTCTTAAATTCCACATATGAGTGAAATCATATATTTGTCTTTCTCTGACTTATTTTGCTTAGCTTATTTTGCTTATAAAACACTCTAGCTCTATCCACATTGTTACAAATGGCAAAATTTCATTCTTTTTGATGGCTAATATTCTATGGTATATATGCCACATCTTCTTTATCCATTCATCAGTCGATGGATACCTAGGCTCTTTCCATAGTTTGGCTATTGTTGATAATGCTGCTATAAACATTGGGATGCATGTATTCTTTCTGTATTTTTGTATCGTTAGTAGTGCAATTGCTGGGGCATAGCAATTCCTCAATTCCTTGAGCAAAAAGTTCAACTTTTGAGGAACCTCCAAAATGTTCTCCAGAGTGGCTGCACCAGCTTGCTTTCCCACCAACAGTGCCAAGACGGTTCCCTTTTTTCTGCATCCTCACTAACATTGTTTCCTGAGTTGTTAATTTTAGCCATTCTGACAGGTGAGGTGATTGTGGTTTTGATTTGTATTTTATCTCCCTGATGATGAGTGATGTTGAGCATCTTTTCATATATCTGTTAGCCATCTGGGTCTTCGGAAAAAATGTCTATTTTGTCTTCTGCCATTTTTTAACTGGATTATTGTTTTTGGGGTGTCGAGTTTGCTAAGTTCTTTATAGATTTCGGATACTAACCCTTTTTCAGATATGTCATTTGCAAATATCTTCTCCCATTACATAGGCTTTTAGTTTTTTTTGACTGTTTTCTTCACTGTGCAGAAGATTTTTATCTTAACTCCCAGTAGTTCATTTTTGTTTTTGTTTCCCTTTCCTCTAGTGATGTATCTAGTAAGAAGTTGCTCTAGCCCAGGGTGAAGAGGTTGCTGCCTGTGTTCTCCTCTAGGATTCTGGTGGTTTGCTGGTTCACATTTCAGTCTTGCATCAATTTTGAATTTATTTCAAGAAAGTGGTCCAGTTTCATTCTTCTGCATGTTGCTGTCCAGTTTTCCCAACACCATGTGTTGAAGAGATTTTTTTCCCATTGGATATTCTTTCTGCTTTGTCAAAGAATAGCTGACCATAGAGTTGTAGGTCCATTTCTGGATTCTCTGTTCTGTTCCATTGATCTATGTACCTGTATTTGTTGTGCCAGTACCATACCATTTGTTGTACTTGTATTTGTTGTGCTAGTACCATACTGTCTTGATGACACAGCTTTGCAATAGAGCTTGAAGTCTGGAATCGTGATGATTCCAGCTTTGCTTTTCTAAAATTTTCAGGATTGCTTTGGCTATTCAGGGTCTTTTGAATTTCCGTACAAATTTTAGGATTGTTTGGTCTAGCTCTGTGAAAATGCTGGTGGTATTTTGATAGGGATTGCATTAAATGTGTGGATTGCTTTGGGTAGTATAGACATTTTAACAATGTTTGTTCTTCCACAAGCATGGAATGTTTTCCATTTCTTTGTGTCTTCTTTAATTTCTTTCATAAGTGTTCTACAGTTTTCAGAATACAGGTCTTTGGTTCTTTGATTCAGTTTATTCCTAGGCATCTTATGGTTTGGGTTCGGTTTAATCCTCTTCGGTTTATTCCTAGATACCTTACGATTTTTGGTGTGTATTGTAAATGGGATCAATTCCTTGACTTTTTCTGCTGCTTCATTATTGCTGTATAGAAATGCAAGAGATTTTTGTATGTTGATTTTATATCCTGAGACTTTACTGAATTCATGTGTTTGTTCTAGCAATTTTTTCATGGAGTCTTTCAAGTTTTCTACATAGAGTATCATGTTATCTGTAAATAGTGAAAGTGACTACTTCCTTGACAATTTAGATGCCTTTTACTTCTCTCTGTTGTCTGATTGCTGAGGCTAAGGCTGCCAGGACTATGTTAAATAGTAGTGGTGAGAACAAGGCATCCCTGTCCTTGTTCCTGACCATGGAGGAAAAGCTCTCAGGAAGATGGTATAAGCTGTGGGTCTTTCCAATATGGCTTTTATGATGTCGACGTATGTTCCATCTATCCATCTATCCCTACTTTGTTGAGGGTTTTTATAAGGAATGGATGCTGTATTTTGCCAAATGCTTCTTCTGCATCTGAGAGGATCACATGGGTCTTATCCTTTCTTTTATTAAGGTGGTATATCACATTGATTGACTTGTGAATATTGAACCATCCTGGCAGCCCAGGAATAATTCCCTCTTGATCATGGTGAATAATTCTTTTAATGTACTGTTGGATTTGATTTGCTAGTATCTTGATGAGAATTTTTGCATCCATGGTCATGAAGGTTATTGGCCTATAATTCTCCCCTCCTTTTTAGTGGGGTCTTTGGTTTTGGAATCAAGTAATGCTGGCCTTGTAGAATGACTTTGGAATTGTACCTTTCATTTCTATTTTTGGAAACAATGTGAGAAGAATAAGTTTAGTTTTAGAAGATTAAGTTAAAGAAGTAACTCTTCTTTAAATGTCTGGTAGAATTTGCCTATGAAGCTACCTAGTCCTGGACTCTTGTTGGTTGGGAGATTTTTGATTAATCTTTCAATTTCTTTGCTGGTTATGGTCTGTTCAAGTTTTCTATTTCTGTTCAGTTTTGGTAGTTTGTATGTTTCTAGGAATTTATCCATTTCTCCCAGATTGCCTAGTTTGTTGGCATAGAATTTTTTCATAATATTCTAATTGTATTTCTGTGGTGTTAGTAGTGATCTCTCCTCTTTCATTTGTGATTTTATTTATTTGGGTACCTTCTCTTTTCTTTTTGGTAAGTCTCGCTAAGGGCTTATCAATTTTATTAATTCTTTCAAAGAACCAGCTCTTACTGTCAATCTGTTCTACTGTTTGTTTGTTTCTATATCATTTACCTCTGCTCTAATCTTTACTATTTCCTTTTTTCCGTTGATGTTACACTTTATTTGCTGCTCCTTTTCTAGCTCTTTTAGGTGTAAGGTTCGGTTGAATATTTGAGATTTTTCTTGCTTCTAGAGTAGGCCTGTATTGCTATATACTTCCCTCTTAGGACTGTCTTTGCTGCATCCCAAAGGTTTTGGACTGTCATGTTTTCATTTTCACTTGCTTCCATGTATTATTTTTTTTTAATTTCTTCTTTAATTTCCTGGTTAGCCCATTTGTTCTTTAGTAGGATGTTCCTTAAGTTCCTTGTATTTATGGTCTTTCCAATTTTTTCTTGTGATTGATGTCAAGTTTTATAGCATGTGGTCTGAAAATATGGATGGTATGATCTTTTTGTTATTGTTGAGGGCTGACTTGTGATCCAGTATGTGATCTATTCTGGAGAATCTTCAATGTGTACTTGAAAATAATGTGTTTTCTGCTGCTTTATGATGAAGTGTTAATATATCTATTAAGTTCATCTAATCCAGTATGTCATTCAAAGCCATTGTTTCATTGTTGATTTTCTGCTTGGAATCAGTGGGGTGTAAGGTCCCCTACTATTATTGTATTATTATCAGTGAGTTTCTTTATGTTTGTTTTTAATTGACATATTTTTGGGTGCTCCCAAGTTGGGGACATAAATATTTACAATTGTTAGATCTTCTTCTTCTTCTTTTTTTTTTTTTTAAAGATGTATTTATTTATTTTTAGAGAGACAGAGGGAGAAAGAAAGTGAGAGCAAATGGTGGGGAGGAGCAGAGGGAGAGAATACACAAGCAGGCTCCCTGCTGAGCATGGAGTCTGATGTGGGGCTCGATCCCAAGACCCATGAAATCACTATGTGAACTGAAAACAAGAATCAGAGGCTTAACTGACTGGACCCCAGGTGCCCCTATAATTATTGGATCTTCTCAATGGATAGAGACCTCTGAGAGATTTATCTTCCAATTCATGTTCCCTGAATGCTCTCTTTTCTTTTTCTTTTCTTTCTTTTCTTTCTTTCTTTCTTTCTTTCTTTCTTTCTTTCTTTCTTTCTTTCTTTCTTTCTTTCTTTCTTTCTTCTCTTTCTTTCTTTCTTTCTTTCTTTCTTTCTTTCTTTCTTTCTTTCTTTCTTTCTTTCTATCTCTCTGAGGATGTTCACTTTTTTCATTCTCTCTGCTACACTATGTTTCTTCCAAGCACTGATTTGTTTCCATTTGTTTCAGTTTTTGTCTTCTATATTCAAAACATTCTTCAGATGTTACTTGTTGGGTGAATAGAGAATTTGAGCACATAAATGGGGCTTGTTGGCTGTGTTTTACTGTAGGAGAATCTGAGTGGTCTCAGGCCACTCAGGATTGTGCTCTCGATGAAAACACCGGATTAAAGGGGCCTGAAAAGCAGCTCTCATTTTCTCACTATTTCACTGGTCAAGGAAGAAGGGATGCCTTTTTCTTCCCTCAAACGTGTTATCTCCTTTTTAAGTCTCAGACCAACAAAGCTACATCTTCTCAGAGGGAACATCTTTTTCTAATTCACATACAACAGTTTCCCACAGCCACCAGAGGCCCTGGAAAGGCTGGCTGGGGTCTTCCCCAGGTCAGTATCTTGAAATCTTCTGTGTTGAGCTAGTCAGATTCTCCAAGGAAGAGCTTTTCAAACTCCAACCTGTAGAGGAAGGGACTCACTTGTAGGAATTTGGGACTGAGAAGGGCAGATCATCCATTTAGCTTCGGTGTTTATATGGTCACTTAATCTCCATCTTCAGTAGAATATCTTTACTTCACAGGGGCTGCTGTCCTCCAGTCCAGAGACTGTTTTATTTGGGCAGCTGCTGTGTTGGGAAAGGGCAGTGACTTACTGAGTGGAGTTAGGGAAGGGGCTCTAGCTTTTACTCAGTTTCCCTTATTATAGCCTCCATCCTGAACCCTACAGACCAATTCCAGAGGCACTTAGGGCTACCAGTTCTTAATATTTTGAGGCTTCCACATTGTAAGCTGGGTTTTTTCTGAGTTTCTCCCACTGTTGACTTTACATTCTGATTCCTGAGGTCTGCCAGGCAGTTGTCACTCTTCCACTGAATTTGAATTTACAAAATTTTGTTATTTTCTCCTCTCCAATTCTCCGTCTTTTTTTTAGTCACTTGAACGTAATGTTAGATTTCAGAAGGAAGCAAAAGTATATTCAAGAGTTTAATATGCTTGGAACAAGCTATAGGTTTTCTTCAGACTCCAGGAAAAATGTCCTGGATATCAGCTCTTAATACAATGCCTGCATTTAATGTGAGTTATCTCCCATTGAGAAGAGACTGAAAGTCTATGTGGTTGCCTGTGTTCTATTGTTAGAACAGTTTTTGAGAGAGTATTTAGAAATATTTTTCTGAGAGAGGCTGTATATATATAATTTATTTATTTATTTATTTATTTATTTATTTATTTATTTATTTATTTATTTATTTATCAAATATATGTATATATAAGTTTCCAGCTCAGACCATTCAATTGCCTGTTTGACATCTGCACTTGGAAAGAAAATACACTGAGTTTCACAGAGGATGAACAGAGCTCAATCCCTGACCCTTTCAAAACCTATTTCCCTATGGCCTCCACACCTCAGTTCATGTCAACTCATCTCTCTAGTTGCTTGGGCCAAAAACTTTGGAGTATCCCTGACTTCTTGCTTTCTCTCACTGCCTTTATCCAAGCCATGAACCGGTCCTGTTTTACCCTCAAAATGTACCCAGAATCTGACCTCTTTACCTCTGCTGCGGTGATCTGAGCCATCATCATCTCTTTCTTGGATTTAAGGATGAGGCCAAATTTTTGATATGCAAGAAGATCTGGAGCTAACTTTGAAAGGTATAGCCTTGAGAAAACTGAATCACTCAGATCAGCAATTTGTGAGAATCTGTTCTTCTTTTTAAGAAGAAAAGGCAGAGAAGGGAAGAGACAGTAAAGTGATCCACTGGGAGAATGAAAGCCTAGTTCAGAAACGGCCATGGGTTTTTTACCAGCTGCCAAATGTAATACCTGTCTTGAAGTTGTTGGCATTGCTACAATGTATATTTCCTTCCATCACTACAAATCTTTGATTTTTTTAATTAAATTTTTTTGCTTTGTATACAATGACTTTATAAGAATGTTTTTGTTTATTATTCTCATCAAGGTAGAAGTTAGTGGGGAGAACAAGATAAAAGGGTGAAATTTGAAATCTATGTCAGCTCTGGGTACAAAATGCTTATAAGAATGAAACAATCCATAACCTGAATGAAATAATCAGACTCTGGGTAATACACACAATTCCCTCTAAATTAGACATTGTCTAGGGCATGGAAAGCAGAGGGAAGCTTGAGCCAATATTTCCTACATGATCATGGGAATGGCAGCCTTAGCTAACATCTGAACTACTGACTATGGGTTTTGTTTGTTTTGGTGTTTTGTTTTTGTTTTTGTTTTTGTTTTTTGGTAACATGAATAAAATTGTGACTTAAGATGACATCTCATCTCAAAATAAAAAAAATAAACACTTTGACCCAAACAATAATGTCACCTATAGCCTCAGAATTTGACCTTCTCAGTTCCATTGATTTTTACCCCTACTCCATAAAACTAGTCAGCTATTCTCATGGTCATACTTGGGCCTTACTAATCCAGTAACTGTTCCATATCTGCCTCTAATTGCCCTCTAGCAGAAGCTCCAGGTTCTGGTAGAGACAGAACGGGACTGAAAACACAGGAGACACTTGTATATTCACAGTCTTCCTGCTCTTACCTACCTTCTGGGCTTCACCATGTCAGCTGCTTTTCCATCACTAAGTTTAGCTCTCTTTTCTCTACTATTCTCCTAACATACTGATATTACAAATTGAAATCCCAGATCCCAACTAAGCTTCTGGATAATGCACACATGTTCATGGTCTCTTATCTCAACTGGCTCTCAATTCTGGCAATCCACAAAGGTATCCTTTCTCATCAGCTTTTTTTCTCTGCAGCAGCTATTTAAAACTTTCTCTATTCTCCTCAAATTACCCAACTCACTACTTCAGTTCCCTTGCTCTCAGCCTGTGCCTTTGCCTCCTACTTGATGGGGAAAATAGAAATCACAAAAAGGGAAATTGCCCAGCTCCCTGTCATCTCGTGCATAGATTACCACTGCAATTGTGCCCATCCTTTCCCCCTTGCCATCTGTCATACACAAGAGGTGTCTCTCCTCCAGGCTAAACTCATCTCCATGCCCTCAAGCTCTGTGTTCCCCCACCTCTCCATTCCTCTAGGAGCTTGCTCCATATCATTCTCAGTCCGATACCTTCACTGGCTCCCCTCTCTTCCTGCACTTGCCAATGAGCACATAAGCACACTCAAGTTTCTACTGTCTCAGGACACAAAATAAACAAAGAAAAAACCACCCAATCTGCCTTTACCTCCCCTTTCAGCTACCATTCTTGTTCCCTCTTCTTCTCTGCCAAACTTTCCAGAGTGGCCTCACTAGCTGTCTTCATTTCCTCATCTCTTTTCTGAGGTTATTAGAAATTGCTTTGCTATGAATCTAGTATGTGCTTTTTGTTCTTGTCTTTCTTCACTTTTCAGTTGGTCCCACTGGTTATGTCCTTGTTCTCAAAATAATCTCTCTTCTTGACTTTCCTAAAATAGCACTTTCCTTATTTGTTTTGATTTTTTCTCTTTAATACTCTGCTTGTGTGTGTGTGTGTGTGTGTGTGTGTGTGTGTGCATAATCCTCTTTCTTTGCCTTCGTGGTATGACTCAGGATATCATATCAACCCTCTCATTTTTTCTTTTCTCTATATACCCTCTAAGAGAAATGTCACCCAGTCTCATAATTCATGGACCATGGCTTTCAAAGCTGTTGTTAAGGCTTCATAAAGATACATAGGCTTCATAAAGCTATGTAAATATGTGTGTGATATCACATATACACATATATCACATCTCTGTATCTTTCAAGATGTTCAAAGCCAAAGTTCCTCAAAAAAAGATTCACAGAGGTCTTCTTCAGCAGGCTTCAGTTAATATTTTTTATCTTTTTTTTCATCTTTAGTTTCTAATTTGTTATCAGTGAACATACATTACTTATATTATTTAAAAAGTCATAACAAGTGGATTAGCCAGAAAGAAGTGAGACCCGCAAAGGAGATGAAGAGTCAACAAAGAGGTGAAAGGAGGACCAGGAGACTATGGAATCACAGGAGCTAAGGAAAGGTGGCACTTTAAGAAGATGGTGGGATCAATATTATAATGAGACTTAGGGAGATTAAGTAATTTGAGGACTGAAAAGAATACCTTGGATTTGGATACTTGAAAATTCTAGAGATTACCAATAAAGCAATCTCAGAATTTTTGAAGGTAAAAGCCAATGGAATTGGCTGAAGAATCAAGGACAGCTGGAGAAATGAGGATCTCTAGAGAATGAAACTCCTCTGATATGGTGGATTCCATAGTGGATGTGATCAACTGATGGTGCAATATGAAATGAGTAAGTAGGCAATGAGATATTAAGATTAAACATGCAGAAGTTAGAGGGAATAGCCAATGTCAAAATCTCCAGTTTTTGGAGATAAAATGAGATCATGAGTATAGTGGAGTATAGCCAGGAGAAGGAACACGCAAAAACAAGAGAGGTGTATAGACTGAATGTAGTTAAGGATAAGTTTGTAGGTGTAGGACAGAAAGTCAAATTATTTTCTGCCTGTAACTCAATTTTCTTTTTAATCTTGAATGCAAGTTCATGTGAGTAATATCCCTACTAAATACAGACGTAGGTCTATAATTGATAATTTCACATGGAAGTATTTTAAAACAATAAAAGATAAGCACTATTTATAAGAAGGTATTTAGCTTAATTACCTTAAGAAATTATCATTGGAAAGATTTTGGTTTGGTTTACTTTGCTCTAGCAAATGCTAAGAATTTATAAAGTCTGATGTCAAACTATAAAATTATATCTTGCCAAGCTAAGAAAAAATTTAAAATTGTTTACTATAAAAATAAGGCCAAGCATTATCTCAAAATGGATATATTAAAAGGGATAATGATTTCCACAATACTCCTCAATACTAGAATCAGTCTGAATTATTAATGTTATATTGTTTGCATTTATATTTATCTCCAAAAACTGGCATGTTATTAGAAGGAATTCAAAACCAAAGACATGTTAATATTTAAAATACCTTACTAGATATAGAATTCGTCCTGCATGGGAGCAAAAATGGAAAAATATCCAGAAAAGTTGAAGCTGAAGAATTGAAAAGGAAAAAAAAAATCCTTTAGTGAAACCACTTTCCCAATTTTATTTTGATTTCTTTTCAGCTTTAAGAGCAGCTTAATATGGAAAAAAAAATAAAGCACAAGGCTGGAGAGAAGAGCCACATTTTTTCTTCTTCAATGTCAAAGAAATAGCTTTTCCTGCTCCTACTAAATTGGAACTAAGCTCATAAGGATGAAAATAAATGACTAATTTCTTGGGAAATAACCTTAAATGAAAGATTCTTTTTGCCCAATGGTTGCTTTTCTTAAACTCCAGTTGACTTAACCTCATTCTCAAGGCCTCTTCTGGTCTTCCTTTCCTTGCACCCTACTGGTATCAAGTGTGCCTTAGAAGTCTGTCTCATCACTTGCTACCCATTTGGGAAATGTTTTCCTTTTGTGATACAATTTGTGGGAAGGAATAAGTCAAATGTGATTGTGCTTACTTAATTTCTCTTTTAAAACCCACCGAATGTTTAAGATTTGTAAAAATGGCAACCAAAAATATGACCATTAATTTTGCAAAGTAATGTTTCCAACAACTCTGACAAAAACTCCTGATAATCCTTGAAGTTTTTAATATATGCCTAAATATTAATTTTAGTCTTCTCTTTTTTGCTAAAATTATTTAAAAGGATACTTCTTAGTGTCATCTGTGTAAGAATTTAAAATTTCAGTGAAAGAAACTGAATTAATTTTATTAATTAATGAACACAAAGACTGTGTTCATTTCAGAGCCCACCTTGCATGATTTTTGCTAGGTTAGCTGTTTAGAACTTCAGGGCTGGCCCTAAGCATGGTATTTAGGCCAGTGATTTTAAAAAAAATTTTTTTAAGCAGTGGAAATCTTTTCCTCTCCTGCCCTCAAACTGAATCTTAACTATCCCATGAAATTCATATATACATAAATATCATATGTAAGACAAAATGGAACATCTGAAGAAAAAGTAGGGCTTGGGTTCCTAGAACTCTGCCTATTTCTTCTTGTTTTTCATAGTGACTCTCTAGTACCTTCTTTGATTCTATGATATGCAAAAAAACCACTCATCTTCACCATAGAAAGAGGGCCAAACTTTGGTCTCATTTTCTAGAATTTCTTTCTCACTGCAAAACACCTCTCCTTGCTTCTCACTCCTCAACTGGTGATGTAAGCTTGTTCGTCATTTGTTCATTCCACACAGATCTGCCCAATCCACACTTGTACCCTTTCAACAACTATCCCAAACCACTACTTGCACCACAATCCCAGAAACTCAGTCCCTCTATTCCGATAGTCTTAGCTAGACATTTGGTAGAACACAGTTCAAACACATTGCTATTGAGTTTTACACGAGTGATAGCCTTGTTTACTGTTCCCAGATTTGAAAATTTTTGTTTACAAATTTTAGAGAAGATATTTTTTATATTTTTTAAGCCAAATACTTAGTCTACAGAATTTCAATTATATACCAAAGAGTTACATTTTTTAAAAGATTTTTTTATTTATTCACCCTGTCTCTGTATCCTGAGAGAACTGGAATGGGTCACATCCCTAAGCTGATTCCAGGACCAGTCCAGAGATTCTGATCAGACATTTTCATAAAGTCATTCCTTCAATCTTACTTTAAAATCTACTTGGATCTGGGTTACTAAAGTAGCTTATTTGTATCAATACTAATTTTATGTTAATCTAGCTTCTTCAATACATATCTTACATTTCTGGGAAGATTTTACTTTTAAGTAAATTTTTTCTCTATTACATCTTTTTGGGTATGATAAGCAGGTGGGGCAGTTCTTTGTTTCCTGTGTCAATCAAGAAAATGTTGCTGATCACCTGTGATGGGATGTGATGTGAAAGGCACTATAGGAAAGGCACAGTCTAGCTCTCAAGAAGTGTACAGGGTGAGAAGCAAGGGATATGGCAGCCAGTGGCCCAGGGTAATAGCCCTCTCTCTGCCTTGTGGAGGGGAACCCAGGAGACAGAGAATAAATGACTTCCCAGCTTTCTGGTTGTTGTCCCCAGTGACTCAGGGAATGGGTGGTGGGGAAGATCTCTCCCTTTACAAAGCAAAGCCCAGGCCAGATATAAGTGAAAGCTCAGGCAAGCTTTCTCAGATCATCATCACCCAGTCTTTACCAGAAATGACATTCCTCCACTCATTCCACCATTAAAGATCCAGGAGAGGCAGGGAGGATAGGTATCCCTTGGGAAGGATGGAACTAATAATAGCAATAGCTAAGATTTCAACAAACAATTAATGCCTGCCAGGTATCAGGTACTATTCAAAGTGCCTTATATATGTCAATTCATTTAATGCTCTCAACAAACCCAAAGTTAAATACTATCATTAATAGTCTAGTGTTACAGATGAGGAAACTAAAGCATAGAGAGATTAAGTCACTTGCCCAAAGTTGCAATGTTTGGGAAAGCCAGGATTTGAACACAGGCTCCAGATCCCATGCTCTTACCCATATATACACACTGCATCCCTTGGTGTAAGTACCCATGGAGAGGGAGCTGGTCTGGCCTGATTTCTGGACCTGGACTCCCGGGCCTAGCATTTCCTGAGGTGTGTCTAGTTTTCCCTGGTCCATGGGCCATCATGCCTGCACCTGATCTTGAAATCTGTAGTCATAGTCAACTGCCTCCATCAGCAATTCTTCCATTCAATGGGGTCTCTTTGTTCCTGAAAACTCTCCTGTGGGTCTTATAGGAGCATGTGGCTCCCTTGTTTGCTATGTGTAATCTGTGGGGCCAGGATCTAGCTGTGGTTGACCTTTTAGATGCCCACCTCCACCAGTGGTGGACCATTGCTCCTACACCATACTGGTTTGCAGTCAAACACACTCACAGCTTCTCCTGAAGGCTGAACCCCTTACTTTCATCTCTGTGTCTTCAGGGGCTAACTCAATCAACATTACTTTGAGGTTAAGATGCTTTGCATATTGAGTGGAGGTATGAGGTAACTAGGTGATGGGCATTAAGGAGGGCATTTGATGTAATGAGCACTGGGTGTTACATGCAATGGTGAATCACTAAATTCTACCTCTGAAACTAGTTATATGCTGTATGTTAACTAAATTGGACTTAAATGGGAAAAAAAAAGATGCTCTGCATATTTCAGCTCCAGCAACAAACAAAACTGAGATTTTAAAAATGCCCTTCTGATCCTTTTTTTTTTTTTTCATTTCAACTCATGTTCCTTTTCAAAAGTGCTTGAATTTTTTTTTTTCTGGTCCAAAATAAAACTTAACCAGCTACTCTTTTGTCTGGGCACAATGACACTGGATCTCTCTGCTTAATATTCCTCATAGCTTACTTGTGTTCACAGACTGGATTTCATTGTGTATGTTTTTTTCTAAACTGTTCAGTGAGATTATTCCTAGGACTGACCCTTCAAGAAGGCTGCCCAGGAATGGCTGCCCCCTCTATCTGTTCTCTCTTGTCCTTGTGTCCCTGTCAGGTTTCCTGACCATAGCAAAGCTTACTTATTTTGAATTGCTTTGGTGCAGAACTTTGTCACAAATGTCCTAGAAGCTTACATGACAACTGGTTTCCTCCTTTGGGGCACTAGGAGCCCTAAGCACATTGGATGAATTGCCATAATACACGTAATCGGCAAAGCTATTTTTTCTCCTCAAGTGTTATGCCTTAACACAGAGTAAAAGGATTTACTTAATGTTGCATTTCAAGAGGAGACATTCACAATGAGAATCTTATCCTCTCCATGATCCTATGGTATGTTAAAGTTCTCATGTATTAAAACTAAGGGGATCCCTGGGTGGCGCAGCGGTTTGGCGCCTGCCTTTGGCCCAGGGCGCGATCCTGGAGACCTGGGATCGAATCCCGCGTTGGGCTCCCGGTGCATGGAGCCTGCTCCTCCCTCTGCCTGTGTCTCTGCCTCTCTCTCTCTTTCTCTCTCTGTGTGACTATCATGAATAAATAAAAAAAATTAAAAAAAAAACTAAGTATCTCTTTTCAGCCTATCAGCTTACTCTGACATAAGCCATTACTATGAAAATGATCTTAATGAGCATTAAAATTATAAGTAACAGAAATAATTTTAAAATTATTTCAGTAAAGTCAAGTGTTTATGAAGAAAGTATCAGTGCTAAATGGCTTTCCTAACTTGGTAGTGGTAATTTTTAAAGTTAAAAGCTTTGAAATTTTTACCTTGATGCAACAAACTGGCTTTCTCTTTTGCCCAGCCATGCTTTTTTTTTTTTTTTTATTTTTATTTTTTTTTTATTGGTGTTCAATTTACTAACATACAGAATAACACCCAGTGCCAGCCATGCTTTTTGAAGTTTTTCACATACCACAAAAATACATAATAAGGGATAGTTAACTTCACTCTGAACCCCAGCTACATGACCATGACATATTTGGAGGTGACTTTGAGGTGCATTCCCAAATATGGTACAATGCTTTCTAAATTTACAGTCTGATTTCCTGCTGCCAGTTATGACTGCCAAATGCTACTGACAGTGCGGCCAGTTTGTGGTGTCCCTAAAAATCATCAGCAATTTGAAAACATTAGCGCCCGGCAATAGTCATACTTTGCAATGATTGCCTGTATTTATCACCTTACTTTTCCAGGGTACAAACTAAAAAAAAAAAAAAAAAATCACAGAGAAAAATTAAACTTCTCTAGCAGAGGGAAAATATAGAGTTGAAAAGTCAAATGCATTATAGGATCCCAACCCCTTTCTGTATTGTTTAAAAACAAAAATAAACAATTTAAGCACTGGGCTTCTGTGGCTATGCAGAAGAAAAAGATCATAAATATGTACCCTCCTCAAATGCTGCTTTTGTTTGCCTTCACATTTGCAGAGCATTTCGAAATATTAGTATTTCGATCCTAATTGTGGTTATGTGGCAGTACTAAAAATGGGGAGAAGTTCATTGCTTCATTCAGCAGATATTCACTACGTTCTGCACCATGGCATGAACTGTGCCTGGCAATGCAGAAGTGCATGACACAGGCCTGGCTTCTGCCTTCAGGAATCTTATAGTCTCCCGAGACAAACAGTGATGTCCATACAACAGAGAAGAGGAGGCAGTGCTAGGAGAGCACATATGTAGGCAGGCAGTAAATACAGACTCCCCGGAGGAGCAAGAGTAAATCCAAAGCCCAAAGGATGGATGTGAGCAGTGCAAAGTGTGGTATGGGCATTTGGAGAACATTCCAGACACAGGAAGAATGGTGGGGCCACCTACTAGGGATTTGGGTTTGTGCGGAGCCCAGAGGCGCCAACAGAAGAGATGAGTAGCAGTCAGCCCCTGCTCTGCTCTCCATTTGTACATCGTGGCAAGTAGCTGTCTCCCATCCAAGACCATGTGTCTGTCTTTTCATACAAAGTTACCAAATGCTGGCCAAATCAACTCCTATGAGTAGGTTAACTTTTTAAAAAGTATTTTATTTTTTTTGAGAGAGAGAGAGATAGTAAGAGAGCAGGGTGGAGAGGGAGAAGCAGTGCCCCTGAGCAGGAAGCCAGACATGGAGCTCGAACCCTAGACCCTGGGATCATGACCTTAGCTGAAGACAGATGCTTAACCTACTGAGCCACCCAGGCGCCCCTGAGTATGTTGAGTCCAGGATAAACTATTTTCACATACAGACTCCCAAACTTAGTGGTTTAAACAACCTAGAAGTTTGTTTCCTCTCATGTGACACTGAGCAAGTGGTCCAGGGGCAGTAACGTGGCTCTACCACTGTCAGTGGGTTGGCTAGAGTCCAAAGCCACCCAGTGGTCTCTATTCTTTAGCCTTCAGGAGTAGGGAGGGGGATGTGACCTGGGATACACATGTGAGCCTTGATGTAGGGCGAGAAACACAAGTAGCGTGCATCACTTCTCACTTCTCATTCACAGGGTCATAGCAAGATTCAGGGGAGGCTGAGAGATGTATCCTGTGGCTGGAAGCCATTTGCTGTGCTAAAATTAGCATCAAAGAGTGGAGGAGGGATGTGGGTGGACACTCAGCAGTCCATGCCACAAGGGCAGTGAGGAAAGAAGGCGGGTGTGATGGTAGAGAGGCAGGCAAGAGTCCATCACATGAGGCCTCATTCAGAGCAAAGAAAACCATGTTAGTGTCTTAAAGGCAGTGGTGGATTTAGGAGTATGGTATTTGCTCACAGAAGAGGCTTTTGCAAAAGCCTTGATTGATCAGGGCAGCCACAAGCCAAGGTTTTCTACTGATTCTCCCATTGAATTGTCACATCACCTTCTTCACCAAAAACCCAAACACACATTCGGGGGACACATATCTGAGTCATATGGTCTCTGAAGAAATGGCTTGAGGACTTTTAACAGATAGTTGTGTGTAGTTAGACAGAAACCTGAAATATCCTGTGTTATTTGGCTTTATACTGTCAGTGACCGTAGGGCGTACTCTGAGGTTACACCCAGTCACAGAGGTCCCAACAAAACACACAACCTAAGGTGCGGAGGTGGCCACGGCAGCACATTCCTACCTGTAGATACAAGTGTGGCCTCTGCATTGTGGTCAAGCTACAGGAAAGAGCTAAGTTAGAGCTACCCTCTAGGGGGGCACAGTACTGCCTGCAGCCTCTCTGGGGAGCTGTATTTGTGGTCAGATCCCACCATGGATACAGGGCTGTCCACACAGCATTTTTCAGGCCAGCATGCCAAATTCTGTCTACACTGGGAACATCGAGGTCAAGGACTTTGCTGCTGTCTGATTTGTTCGGTATACAGGAACTGGACTTGAATCCAGGGAGAAGCCTGTTAGAAAGCCACCTGCCCCACACCACAGCTCAACTTGGCAAGATGCCACTCTTTTAAGGATAGCAGCAGCCATTCTGATGCACCCGCTGCGAGGCAGGCTCTTTATATATATGTAAGTGTGTGTGTGTGTGTGTGTGTGTGTGTGTGTGTGTGTGTGTATACATGTCATGTTATATAGAAAGATGTATATATTATATATGTCATTTTCATCCTCTCAGTAACTATTTGAGGTACATATTATCATCCTTTTAGAACCATGGAGCCTGGGAAAGCAGGGTGACTTGGCAGCTGCACCCATAGGCAGAATTCAAACCCAGTTCTGATGGCACCAAACACCAAAAATTTTACTGCTGTGTTATTTATTTGATTAGTAAGTTTCTTCCTGATATTTAATTTTCTAAATTCGATCAATGGACTGGCTTTGGGACATCTGTTTAAATTATACTTATATAAAAAAAATTATACTTATATATATTATATATGGCTATCAACTAAAATGATCTTTTCGGGGCACCTGGGTGGCTCAGTTAAATGTCTGCCTTTGGCTCAGGTTGTGATCCCAAGGTCCTGGGGTTGAGTCCTGCATCAGGCTCCTGGCTCTGCAGGGAGCCTGCTTCTCCCTCTGCCTCTGCGTCTCTGCCTCTCTCTCTCTCTCATGAATAAATAAATCTTTAAAAATAAAAAAATATGATTTTTTCAAAACCTACCTAAATTTGCATGCAAATCACTGGCTATATCCTATAAAAAGTACATCAGAAAATTCTGATGCTCTTATTCTTAAAAAATGGCTTGTGGCAGCTTTAGTGCCTATAGGCTGCCTGGATTCTTGTCTTAAGGCTTCATTATCAAATCATTCTTTCTATGATAGGACATCATTTCTTTTAGGATAGCAATCAATGAATGAAAAATACAGAGAAGTCATGGCGGTGGTGTCAATTTAATTACTAATAAGTGTTATCAACTGATTAATAGTTAATTTCTGGTTAATCATCAATTATTAATTTAATTGAATTGCCAGAGCTAAAACTTAAAATGGAGCTGAAGCACAGAGGACTGATTTAATAAAAGTCAAACCTAACCAGGAGAGTTAAGTGAATCACAGCTAAGCCTCAAAACTAGAAATGGGGCTTCTCTCAACACAGGGTTTTTGAGATCAGTCCATATTGTTGCATATGTCACGGCTTGTTCCTTCTCATTGCTGGGTAGTATATTCCATTGTATGGATGTACCGGTCATTCAGCCATTCACCTGTTGAAGGACATTTTGATTGTTTCTGTGTTTTGGTGATTAAGAAGAATGCCGCTATAACTATTCACAGAGAGGTTTCTGTGTGCACATATGTTTTCATTTCTCTTGGGTGGATAGCTCGGGGCAGAGAGGCTGGGCCATATGGTAGGTGCATGTTTAATTTTGTAAGAAACCAGCAAGCTGTTTTCCAAGGTGGCTGTATCCTGTTGCATTCCCAGTGTGTGAGCAGTATATAAGGGTGCTGGTTCCTCCACATGCTTGTCATCACTTTGTATTGTCAGGCTTTTGAATTTGCACCATTCCAGAAGCGTGTGCCTGTTTCTCAAGAAGTTTTGGTTTTCATTTCTGTGATGATTAGTGATGATGATTTTGAGCATCTTTTCATGTGCTTGTTTGCCATCCGTATATCTTTGCTGACATTTTGCAAAGTTTTGAGTTATCTTCTTACGTTGTAATAATTTTTTATGTAATTTGAATAATACAACTCCACTAACAGATATGGATGAGGGGGGACTTGCCCTGGTTTTGACAAGAGAGCTGGACTGAATGTTACCTAAGTCCAGATCTTGAACACTCAACTTCCAGACCCAAACTCCCCCACTATGAGAATTTCTGGGACTTGTGCAAACAAAATGGAGGGCACATTTTGGTGCAAGAAAGGTATATTCATCCAGATATATATCTGGACATATGATAATTTGTTGTTGACACACGGTTTCACCATAAAGTAAAGCAGCGTCTTTGCTTCCTCTCCACGTTTCAGTAAGCATGCTGCATTTCCATCTGCGCAGCCCTCTGACCATGCAGCATTGTGCCAGCAGACCTGTCCCTAGCTGATCATGCAACACATCTTAGATGTGTTTCTACTTCTCTTTGGCAAAGATGACAATTTTCAAAGAGATTTTCATTTTTACTTCTCTGCATGCAAGGTGGAGTAAAATCATCCAGTCAACATTCTTATAAGTAGTTTCACTGGCAAGTGACCATCTGAGGAAAAAAATACCTTTTGGAATTTATTTTCACAGAAATGTGATCAGATCTCCCCCAATCAGAAAAGCATGACCTAGAGAAAGTATCAATATTTGCACTAGTCAGTGTGCATATTTTAAGTTACTTCTTACCATAAGCAGAGGTAAAAATACTAAGCCCCATGTCATAAAGAGACCCCCCCAAACAGCATGTCAGTTTTCATTGCTATACATGGAAAAGAGGGGTGCTTTTCTAATTTTTTTCCTCCTTGGGGATTCAAACTTAAAACTTGGGTTATAAAGAATAATAGCTTCAACTTTAGAAATATTTTTCTTACTTTTACTCATGGATAACTAAAGACCTAGAGAATGAAGTGCTTTTTCCCAAAAGCATATTGCAAACTAGGATATTATAAACAAATCCTAACTTGTTAACCATAAGGATAAGCCATTATGTTTGATCACTCCTGAACCACAGGCATAGTTGCTCTGATTTTGATCTGAATAAGCTATAATTAATTTGATTTTAAAAATGTAACTTTTGTTTAGCACCTGTACTTTTAAATTTGTGTCCAAAGACATTTCAAAGAGACATCTTACACCATGGCAATAGGTTGGAAAATACAGAGAACACAGCTCCTAAGAACCCAAGAGTTTTGTATTTTTTTTCTTAACAAAAACTAATTGATCCTGAAGGAAGTGAAAAAAAAAAGGAGCCTTAGAAGGGAATGTTAATGCATGCATATTTTTGGTACATTAAAGACTCCAACGTGCTAATTCAAGCACTGTTTACTTTTCGTATATAACAGGATTGCTGTTTTCAAGTGAAAAACAGAAGATATTTTCTGAGTGCCAAAAACTACTTATTCATGAAGTCTGAAATACCATTATTATTATTATTAATTCTTATGTCTAGCATCTGTGAATAGCTTCTTATACGAGAAAACCATTTTGGGTCAGCTGAAGGCCAAAAATAATGAGCTGGCCTCCTGCCTCTGTGTATTGAATCAAGTAGCTGCCAATTAATAAAACTGATTTTTTTTTTTGTTCCTGGGGTAAATTTCAGAAAATGAAAACAAACAGTTGTTGGTGCTTTTCATAAATTTCCAATGGAAAGAATATATTTTTCACAAGTTTAAAGACTGACTGTACTATAAGTAACCAAACAATTACGAGAAGCCGCCCGGTGTATTTCTGTGGTTTAGCAAAAGGGCCAAGTCGGAAGGAAAAGACATTCCCGGCATTTTCTGAAGCTAGATAAATACAGAGAAGAAATATAGATGAAAGATGGAACTGCTCTGCACAGTCCCTGCCAGATTCCTCGACTTTTTGGCATACTGATTGAATTTGGCAAATGTAACCAGTAACAATCTTTTCCATTAAAAAGAGCAGCATATACTTTATTTTACCATGCTGTTTGTGTATTTCTGACCCTCCCAAACTGTCTCTCTTTTTTAGAAAGTGATTCTTTCTGCAGAGTTGGCTGCCACTTCATTTATTTGAAACGGATCATTTATCACCAAAAAGGCTGCAGGGCACAGCTACTGTTGAACAGCTCCAAGAGACCTACAGCTCGGCAGGAAAAGTGTCTTTTTCTAGACCGAAAGATCCTTTAACATGTGCCAACAGCATCTTATGCCAATCTAATGCCTTGATATCCAAACCTGTGTAAATTTGAGGAATCCTGGACTGTACAGTTTAGACAACATAAGCTACCCAGTCCTGTCATTTTCTTTTATTTGTGATCAGAAAAACTCTAATGTAGCCTCATATTCCTAATTTTGGTAACATGATTACGTTAAGAAAAAGAATAACTCTCCAGCCCCAAGTCTAAATTTCATGGACTCCAACACTTCTGAGCCCTAATGTTTTTTTCTTATCTGGCAGTGATACTATAGTAAATTTATTAGGATAGGTAAGTAGCAATCTCTAGAAATACGATGTTGAGAAGCAAATACTAAGGCTTTGGTTCAGCTTCCCCCAGTTTAGGGAATGGAGGTTCACACCTGATAGGCCTCTTATGCAACTCAGATGGAAATGACCTTTTGTCCTTACCTTTCATTGGCTTCTTCTAAACTAAACAAAGATTAGGGTGTTCACCTGTTGCTATGAAGTTTCTGAATACAACATGATAGACATGCTTTGGTTTTTAATCAGCCAAAATTCAAGCAGCCTTTGTGTGGTTGGCAGTGATTTGTGTTTGTTATTGCTCTTATGCTATTTGCCATCTCATACACCCTTTCTTAGTCATTAAGTAGCAGCTAATTTAAAGCAAGGGAAAAACATTAGCTTGGTGTATGTGCCAGATAAATCCTGTGGTTTCAATTTACTGTTTGGAGCCAACAGTGACAGATAAAAAAAATGAGAATCTGTAATTTGCCAAGTTTAAAGTCCCAAAACCAACATGTGAATACTTCATAGGCTTATATGTTCATAAAATGAAGACTGTTTGCATAGATTCAAAATGCATATGAGTGTTGTTTCTTACACTTCAAGATGACAGATAATAATAGGCCTCATTTAATCACAAAGTATTGGACAAAAAAAAAAAAAGCAAAAAGTCACTGTTTAAATTTCAGAATGCTAATTCCATACGAGTGGTAGGTCCAAAATATTCTCAATAAAAATTACAAATAATTACTTTCCACATTTTATAACTTACATCCATTTAATTCACAAAGGTTGCTTTATGAATGAGTTTTTAATAATAACAATAGAGCTAGCCAAAGCTGTTAGCAAGAATTTATAATTTTAACAAACATGGCATAACTCTTTTTAGAAATACTGGGTAAGGGCAGCCCCAGTGGCACAGTGGTTTAGCGCCGCCTGCAGCCGGGGGCGTGATCCTGGAGACCTGGGATAGAGTCCCACGTCGGGCTCCCTGCATGGAGCCCACTTCTCCCTTTCTCTGTGTGTGTGTCTCTATGAATAAATAAATAAAATCTTTAAAAAAAATACTGGGTAAAATGACTTTTTAAAAAATTTTTATTTATTTATGATAGTCACACACAGAGAGAGAGAGAGAGAGAGAGAGGCGCAGAGACATAGGCAGAGGGAGAAGCAGGCTCCATGCACCAGGAGCCCGATACGGGATTTGATCCCGGGTCTCCAGGATCACGCCCTGGGCCAAAGGCAGGCGCTAAACCTCTGCGCCACCCAGGGATCCCTAAAATGACTTCTGTACATCTTTACAAGACTTGCAAAATAACCTCACAACTAAAGTTATATAACTCCAAAACACCCTCAATAACAGCATGATAATAAAAGAGTAAATGTTAACTGCCCTAAAATTTTCTCCCATTATTGGTCCAGAAATCCAAATCCTGGCTTGTCACATTAGTGCACACCCTTTACGGTATCTGCCCAGCCCACCAGGGATGCTCTTGCCTGCTCCTGTACCTCACCCCCAGGGCAAGCCTTGGAAGCAGTTCTGTAAATGACACACTGTTTCCTTGTCCATACTGATTGGATGAAAGGTGGATACTCTTCCTGAACTGGGCCAGTCAGATCCCCCTTCCCTGAAGTTTCCGAATTGAGAGTGTGAATAGGGGGCACCTGGGTGGCCCCGTGGTTGAGTGTCTGCCTTTGGCTCAGGTCGTGCTTCCGGGGTCGTGCTTCCTTCATCGAGTCCCGCATCGGGCTCCCCACAGGAAGCCTGCTTCTCCCTCGGCCTATGTCTCTGCCCCTTTCTCTGTGTCTCTCATGAATAAATAAATAAATAAAATCTTTTTTAAAAAGTGGGAATACTATGTGGCCTCACTGGGTTGACTGGAGAGTGAAGCTTGGGGACACAGTGGAGGAAACCACAGAAAAACAAGGAAAGCCAACTGATGGAGAAAGAATAACATGGAACAGATACAGATGACAGATGAGGAAAAAAAATGTGCTAGAAAACCTGTGAGACCCTGTCTCAGTACCTTTTTAGATCTGGGTCTGCTACCTTCTTGCTTGCTTTTCTTTTTCTTTCTTTCTTGACTTATTTATATAGAGGGATGGGGGAGGGAGGAAGGGAGAGAGAGAGAACGTGTGAGCATGAATGGATGGGGCAGAGGGAGAGGGAAACAGAATCTCAAGCAGACTCTGCCTGGATCCCAGGACCCTAACATCATGACCCAAGCCAAAACTAACAGTAGGGTGCTCAACAGGCTGTACTACCCAGGTGCCCCTACAGCTTCGCTGCTTTCTTGTCCATGAGATGTTAAATATCTGTGTATCTTCTTTGGCACCCAAGCTTATTTGTGTTGTTTACATTGCTTGCAATTTATTGTATCCCAATTGATCCTGCATTCTATCTATGGGGCTTTGGACACATCGCTTAGACTATTGAACTAAAGCTTCACAAATCCTTAAAATGGGGACAGTATTGCCTGCATCACAGGGTTCTTGCAAAGACCAAATGAAATAAGAAAGCACCTAACCCAGCAATGACCACTCAGTAATTGGCTGCTATTTTAAAGAGATTATTCTATAACTTACATTTTATAAAATATATACAGCTATTTATATTACATATTTGTTAGTCAAGGGAAAGCACTGCAACCTCTTATTAAGCCTAATATTCTAATATTTGCTAATTATTCATTTAATGGGTGATTCCAAATTGTTTGGTGAAATTTAAAATAAAGAGGGGCTTCCTAACAACTATTACCACTATAGTATTTCCCTCTTCATAGCAGAAACCTTGTAAAAAAAAAGTTTGTGAATAAATCCATAATTCTTTCTTTTCTCTTAATCTCGCATTTAATCTGTAATGAAGCCCTGTTTAGGCTGCCATGTTCCCATGCACTTGACAGCTCACCAGCTTCCTAGAGGGTTTTTGCCAACACCCTTTCTGACCTTCTCCCTACAGACCTCTGAGAGTGATCTTCAAAAACACAAATGGGATCATATCACTGCTCACATTAAAATTTTTCAATAGCTTCTCAGTACCACTAGAACAAAATCCCAATTCTTTACTATGGTCTGGCATTCCCCATGTAATCCAGGCCCCCACCCCCATCCCTCCAGCTTTCCAAACACATCTTGTGTCACTCTCCCATTCAATTGTCACTTAGCCTCAACTGCCTTGATCTTCTTATAAGTCCTTAGAAACTCTAAGCATATTCCCACCTTATGGCCCCTGCACATACTTTCTTTCTGCAAATTCTTCTTGTCTTCATCCTTCATATCTTAGTTTAGATGCACCTGCTCCAAGATGCTTTCTCTGATTTCCTGGTCTAAATAAAATATGTTAGCCCTCTATTACTCTTCATCCAGCCCCATTTGTTTCCTTCATAGCATTCAGCACACTTAATAATTATTTCGTCCATTTATTATTATTTTTTTGACCAGGACCTTCTTTTTTTTTTTTTTTTTTTTAATTTTTTATTTTATTTTATTTTATTTTATTTTATTTTTTTAATTTATTTTTTTATTGGTGTTCAATTTACTAACATACAGAATAACACCCAGTGCCCGTCACCCATTCACTCCCACCCCCCGCCCTCCTCCCCTTCTACCACCCCTAGTTCGTTTCCCAGAGTTAGCAGTCTTTATGTTCTGTCTCCCTTTCTGATATTTCCCACACATTTCTTCTCCCTTCCCTTATTTTCCCTTTCACTATTATTTATATTCCCCAAATGAATGAGAACGAACAAATTATTTTAAGATTTGTGTGGAATCAGAAAAGACCCCGAATAGCCAGGGGAATTTTAAAAAAGAAAACCATATCTGGGGGCATCACAATGCCAGATTTCAGGTTGTACTACAAAGCTGTGGTCATCAAGACAGTGTGGTACTGGCACAAAAACAGACACATAGATCAGTGGAACAGAATAGAGAATCCAGAAGTGGACCCTGAACTTTATGGGCAACTAATATTCGATAAAGGAGGAAAGACTATCCGTTGGAAGAAAGACAGTCTCTTCAATAAATGGTGCTGGGAAAATTGGACATCCACATGCAGAAGAATGAAACTAGACCACTCTCTTTCACCATACACAAAGATAAACTCAAAATGGATGAAAGATCTAAATGTGAGACAAGATTCCATCAAAATCCTAGAGAAGAACACAGGCAACACCCTTTTTGAACTCGGCCATAGTAACTTCTTGCAAGATACATCCACGAAGGCAAAAGAAACAAAAGCAAAAATGAACTATTGGGACTTCATCAAGATAAGAAGCTTTTGCACAGCAAAGGATACAGTCAACAAAACTCAAAGACAACCTACAGAATGGGAGAATATATTTGCAAATGACATATCAGATAAAGGGCTAGTTTCCAAGATCTATAAAGAACTTATTAAACTCAACACCAAAGAAACAAACAATCCAATCATGAAATGGGCAAAAGACATGAACAGAAATCTCACAGAGGAAGACATAGACATGGCCAACACGCATATGAGAAAATGCTCTGCATCACTTGCCATCAGGGAAATACAAATGAAAACTACAATGAGATACCACCTCACACCAGTGAGAATGGGGAAAATTAACAAGGCAGGAAACAACAAATGTTGGAGAGGATGCGGAGAAAAGGGAACCCTCTTACACTGTTGGTGGGAATGTGAACTGGTGCAGCCACTCTGAAAAACTGTGTGGAGGTTCCTCAAACAGTTAAAAATATACCTGCCCTACGACCCAGCAATTGCACTGTTGGGGATTTACCCCAAAGATACAAATGCAATGAAACGCCGGGACACCTGCACCCCGATGTTTCTAGCAGCAATGGCCACGATAGCCAAACTGTGGAAGGAGCCTCGGTGTCCAACGAAAGATGAATGGATAAAGAAGATGTGGTTTATGTATACAATGGAATATTACTCAGCTATTAGAAATGACAAATACCCACCATTTGCTTCAACGTGGATGGAACTGGAGGGTATTATGCTGAGTGAAGTAAGTCAGTCAGAGAATGACCAGGACCTTCTTATAGCATTTGAGAAAGCTATGAGGCCTGTAGTCCTACTCTTTCCTCCTGAATTCTGGGAGTGATGACTAGGCCAAGTCCTGCCTGTGTGGAGGATCTGTATACTGTGACTTTATTCTACCCCTTTGCAAACGGTTATCTTTGTGAAGGAGGAGTCATCGCCTGGATCAGCACTAAACATATGTGGTCATTCTTGATTACACTTTTCAAGAGGTCTTGCCCCCAGTTAGCAGTGCATAATCTCCTCTGATTTCAATAAATTAATAACCAGCCTATGGAAATGAAGTAGAGTGGAATCACTTCTTTTCACTAATAGTTATCAATCTGCAATCATTTGAAGGATTATTTTGCTAAAAGGGAAATTCAGAAGCATATAAAATTACCTTTAAATAGATTCTATAAAGCAATAGACTATTTCCTATAGATTAACTTAAAGTGGAAACTAAAAATGTGGTACCTGTGGTAAAATCTTTAAATAAATTTAAATGACAAACTGAAAGGGAAAGTCAAGTCAGCTAAGTTATTACAATTATTTTTTTAAAGATTTCATTTATTTATTTGTGTGAGAGAGAGACAGAGAGAGCAGAAGGAAGGGTAGAGAGAGAGAGGGAGAGAGAGATTCTCAAGAAGACTCCATGCTGAGTGAGGAGCCCCACAGGGCTCTACCTCAGGACCCTGAGATCATGACCTGAGCTGAAATCAAGAGTCAGATGCTTAACCAACTGAGCCACCGAGGAGCCAAGTGATTAAAATTCTGAATATTTATCCAATATATTGGATATTTATCCAATCCAAATATTTATCCAAGTTTGAACATTTGAACTCTCATCTGGCATGAAATCAGTACAGCAAAAGTAATTGTTTAGTAATAATTATTAAAACCAATTATCAGTCAGTGCATAGGTCCACCAAAAATCATGTCAAGAATGCTCATAGCAGCACTATTTGTAATAGGCCTAATTTATTCTCACTTAGTATGTAGAAGATTATTTAAAAAGCATTATGTTCAAGTTATCCATTTGTAAGTTTCTCAGAATGTTGAAGAAGTACTCTATAATTTGTAAACAATGTAAATGTCTGCAATTACACATAATGTGTTATATATTCTCTAGAATAGATGAGAAACTAGTATCTAAAATAAATTAGAAACTGGTGTCACAATTTAAAAAGTAAGAGGCTGAAGTCACTTATTATGGAATATTAAATCTTAACAGAAATATCCTGCTTGCACACAAATCTGTACACAGATACCCTAAGGGTTAGGAAAGAGAGCTGAATCAATAATAATTTACACATCATTCCAGTAATCTGTGTAAATATACAAAATTTGAATACAATTATGATGGATGCTGCAATGGCTGCCCAGTATAACTGAGTAGAAAAGCAATTAACTGATGAAGAATATCTCTACATACCACAGTTACCTAAGAGACAACTATAAAATTTGGCATTCAAACTTAATAAATTAATTTAAACAACAAATAGTCTGAATGTGGACTAATTCATCAGAATCTAGGATATCAGAAGAGTGTCCCCATGAAATATGAAGTCAACAATATAAGGGCAAATAAAGTTGCTTTCTACTGAAGAAAGTAGAAGACTTATGAAATTTTCTCATCTAGCATGTAGTTTGGGATAATAATATGAAATACTTAAATAGTGTTAGAAAAGTTATAGTGACCACATGTCCCAAATCAGAAATTTTAGCAATGTATATAAAACAGTTTTATGCATTCAGCACACTTATAACAATTAAATCACATTTATACATGTAACATACCTTTAGGGTCCATCCAAATCAACTTTATAGAAAATATTAAAACCATATCAAATTCGGATAATTAATAAAGGCAATCATGGAAGGAATACTTTAGCAACATTTAATTCCTTTTTCTAAGTTTAAGTGTACAGTGCTTATCCAGTGCTTCTCAAGCTTTACTATGAATATTAACCATCTGGGAATCTACTTAAAATGCAGATTCTGATCCAGTAGGTCTGAGATAGAGTCTGAGATTCTGAACTTCTAATATGCACCTTGATGCTCCTGTTGCTTCCTGTCTGGCAACACACTTCGAATAGCAAGTCCTTAGCCATTGGACTGTTGGGAGAGACCAAGAGCAAGAAAAAGCCCCGGACCAGTTGCATCCAAGCCACCGCAACTTTGTCCATTTATTCCAGGGTGCCATACAAATATCCCATACTTTTCTGCTGACAGGGGAAAGGTTAGGAAGCAGTGTTTTAGAAGACAAACATGTAACACATATTTTGATAAACTTTTGGAGGCAATACCATTAGTTGGCTTGGCCAGGGGTCCGGCATACTGGGTCAGGTCTTCCTATTTTAGGAGAGTATTTTAAACTGGTCAACACGTCAATTTGTCTTCTCTCAGTTTTAGGAACTTATAGATATATTTTTATAGCATTAGCAGAAAGTTCTCCTTGTTTTCTTTTCTTTGATGAAGAGCAAATCAAGTGCCCTAGGGAGATTGTCTTCATGCTTGCAGGAATACAGCAAAGTGCAATTCTATAACTATATGCCTATCCCAATCTCGCATGGGCCAGAGCCACACTCATCCTGTTCAGCATGACATCATACACTGGAGCATTCTACATACACAGTTGTATTTGTTGAGGGGATTAGTTTTCCATGTAATGGCTTACTCATCCTCAGGCATTCTTTAACTTTTTTCTTTGAGAAGGCTGATTTTTATTTCCCTTGCATTTAGCGTCATGGACCAATGAATATAAATGATAGTCTGCTTCTCTTGCCACTGAAACTCCTGTGGATCAAGGTTTCTTAAACTTTTGTGTGCTTCTCAGTTACCTTAGGAGCTATTGAAATACAGTTTTCAGGTCTTATTCATAGAGACTCTCAGTCAGTCCATTTAGGGTATGGCCCAGCAATCTTTTTTTTTTTTTTTCAAACTCCATATTGCTCTAGACAGGTGGACTATAGACCATCCTTTGAGAAACACTGTGGCAATGCACCACAGTACATGAAAGTGGCCCAGGAGTAACTGTTGGGAATGTTCCATAATACTTAAAGAGTATTGTGTAAGAGATGAAAGCGCTGACTCGTAAGAAGTTATAAGGCTAAGAATGGACACTATTATTCAAGATGTGCTAAGAGGCATGACCTTTTTATTGCAGGTATCCAGTTTGAACTTAGATTTTTAATTTGATTTCTTTCATTAGGGATTTTTCTTTTTACTGCATAATAATTAATGGCATTTAAGGTACCTAGAAGTCATCCCTTGGTAGTGGGGGACGTGTTTTTTTTTTTTTTTTTAAGATTTTATTCATCCATTCATGAGAGACACAGAGAAAGAGAGAGACAGACAGAGACACAGGCAGAGGGAGAAGCAGGCTCCATGCAGGGAGCCCGACGCAGATCTGGATCCCGGGACTCCAGGATCACGCCCTGGGCTGAAGGCAGGTGCCAAACCTCTGAGCCACCCAGGGACACCCGGGGGGATGTTTTTAAAAGTAAAAATAAGATACATGAAAGGTGACTAGTTACAAAGATCTTAGACATTTGGAATAGAGCTCATGTAAGTGGTAGGTATAGAAAATTGACGTAGATTAGTATAAAAGATTTAAATTAAACCCAAAGCTGATGTATTCCAGTTTTCTAGTTTCAATTATCTTAATTCTAAAAATGCAAATATAGGGCAGCCCGGGTAGCTCGGTGGTTTAGCACCGCTTTCAGCCCAGGGCCTGATCCTGGAGACCTGGGATCAAGTCCCACGTGGGGCTCCCTGCATGGAGCCTGCTTCTCCCTCTGCCTGTGTCTCTGCCTCTCTCTCTCTCTCTCTGTGTCTCTCATGAATAAATAAACAAAATTAAAAAAATAAAATAAATTAAAATGCAAATATATACATATATGGGTATATACTTATGCATACAAACATATATGATATAAAATGCCATTAGTATTAACTAATACTAATATTTGGAAAATATAGCTACTCTTCTTAAAGTCTACATAATAGATAGAAATAACTTTAAAAAATCACAAAATCATATGGTTTTAACTTCATATACCATAACTCTTACTAGTAATAATGCTTAATTAGCATAAAGCTGCAAAGACAGCAAGCAAGACTAGAAAATCCTGAAAACCAAGGAAAGAAACAGAGCATTTGGGATGCAGGAGGACGGCACCATTCCTCCATAAAACAAGTATGTTCTCTGTCAAGTCCTATTCCCCCTTGTGCCTTCCGAGACAGCTGCTCTGTCTCATAAAGCAGTTTCTCAACCAGGCTTAGTCTTTCAAACACAGCCTTACACAGCAGTGTCCACACCCACACACTGCTTTACCCTGCAGTGGCCGTTAAGAGAACAGACTGCAGAACCAGATTTCTTGGGTCCTTTCCTTATGACCTGGGTGATTCAGGGCAAGTCGCCTAATCTCTATGTAACTCAGTTTCTTTACCTACAAAATAAAGATAATTCCCATATCACTGGAAAATGGAGAAGACTAAATAAAAGGGTATGTGTGAATGGCACACAGGAAGCCAAATAAAATGAAAATGATATTACTTTTGTCACTATCTCTTTTGCTCTACTTACATGCAGCTCTGTTTTTCATCTTTTCTCACCTTTAGCCTTCAGGAAGGGGAGGGAAATTTATTCTGCTGGGAATGTGGTAGTGGTGACATAAAAGAAGTAAGATGGATTCATTACAATGAAGCAGAGCTAGTATGGATGAAGGAGACAAGTGTCCTATTAGCTCAGACTGTCTGAGACACATTTGATTTTTCCAAGGGCTCCCTGGATATTGTAGACCACTGAATCACATCAAGCGTAAAAGCATTTCCTAGAGCTGTCCAAGGAAAATTTAAAAACACAAACAAAAAGTGGCTTCAAAGAGTCATTCTTGTATCAGATTTTTAGATGCACTACACTTATAAAAATGCAAAGAATTAAGATTAAAATTCTTGATTCTTATTTTGTAAATCTTTCTGTCAAAGCAGAGTGCTAAATAAATATGAAAAAGAGCTCCTACTGGGTTTCATAAACAACAATTAAAGGGCAGCATGGCCCTAGTGCAGTAATTTTCAATTTTTTCTAAAGCAACAAAAAGCTGTTTTAAAACAAGATCTCATGCATAATCCTAATATGTAAAATGGAAAAACTAGCTGCTCTAATTAAAGTAGGTGACTGCCCCCCACACCAAGCATTGGCTTCCACCTTGCCCTGAGGACTGGGCCCTGATCTCTCCCAGGGGGACCCTAACAGTCCACGAGACACAGTTTGAAATTCCCTCATCTGTGGAAACAGCCCTAAACTAGACATCACAATCATTTATGATGTTATGCCATGTGTTGACAGTGTGGTTTTCGGTACTTCACTGATCTGGGCCTTACATTCCTCATCTGCAAAATGTGTATTTAAACAGGTAACTCACGTCTCCCAGCTCTCACTTTCCATGAATTTATTATATAAAGAAAGGATAAAAAGAAAATAGGAATTCTGCTTCATGCAAGATAGGCTAATAGGGACTGGATTTATCTTCCTGTCTAAAAAAACTTAAAAATAGTAAAATATATAAAGCAATGGCTTTTAAGACACTGGACATCAGGCAAAAAAGGACAATCATCTCTGAGAAAAGGTAAACTCAAGAGGTAAGCCCAACCACTGACCCAGCTCCTGCCTGGAGAGAGCTGGAGTGCAGGGAAAGAGAACCCGAACAAAGCACAGCAGCCTCTCTGAGCTGGGAGGCCAAACTTGGAAGGTTGGAAAGCTGTGATGACTGGAGTCTTCAGGGAAGATTACTGGAGGGGAGAGAACATTCTGAGCACAGAACTCTGGAGATGTGTAGTAGATGCCCATGAAGCTTTAGCACAGAACTGATCAGCACTTGTGTGTGCAGAAAGTACTTACCCAGACAACAATCTCGAAGCTCTTACGGGTCAAATAGTGCCTGATCTCACTACTCAGCATGAAAGCCTTAATAATTTATGGGTTTCAGGTAGAGTAACCAGAAGGCTCTTATCTCAGTAGTGGGTAAGAATTAGCCATAATCTAATTGTGACAACAAAGCATAGAACTGAGGGATGCCTGGGTGGCTCAGTCAGTTAAGCATCTGCCTTCAGCTCAGGTCATAATCTCAGGGTCCTGAGATGGAGTCCCAAGTCAGGCACTCTACTCATCTAGGAGCCTGATTTTCCCTCTGGCCCTGCCTGCTACTCCCCCTACTTGTGTTCTCTGTCAAATAAATAAATGAAATCTTAAAAAAAAAAAAAAAGAAAAGAAAAGAAAAGAAAAAAAAAAAGCATGGAACTGAAAAGATCAACTGTTTCTAAGTAATACAACCACATCCTAGGAAAAAAACTCAAGAATATTTATAGAAACGATCAACTCAACACATTAAAATTCTGTGTCCTCCAAGAAGCAGACTCTTCACTATGGAGGGCAAACTGATGGTTACCAGAAGGGAGATGGGAGACGGGAGGGGTGCAAATTGATGATGGGGATTGAGGAGGGTACTTGTCTGATGAGCACCAGGTGTTCTATGTAACTGTTGAATACTGTACACCTGAAACTAATACTATACTGTAAGTTAACTATTCTGAAAATAAAATTAAAAACTTAATTAAAAAATCCCTCCTACCCCACAGTCAGTGCCTGACATGACCCATGAAAAGGGAAAAAAATTAACCAGTTGAAAGTAAACCAGAAATGACACTAGAACTGTTACTAGAACTGGATTTCATAGGAGCTAGAAAAAAGACTCAGTATATTAAGGAGAGACGTGAAAGATACAGCAAGACCCAAATCTAATCTTAAGAGATGCTATTATACTATCTGAGATATAAAACGCATGAATGGAAATAAAGGTAAATTAAACATTATTAAAAAAGATTTTTTGAACTTGAAGGCACAGAAATAGAAACATTCCAAATTAAAACACAGAGAGGAAAAAAGACAAAAAATAAAAAATTAACAGAGCCACAGGGAGCTGTGGGAAAATGTCAAGTAGCCAATTATGGGTGAAAATGGAGTTTCCAAAGGACAGTAGAAAGAGAAGAGGACAGAGAAAAGTTTTTGAAGAAATAATGGCTCTAAATTTGATGAAAACTATAAGCCTATACATCTAAGAAGTTCAACAAAGCCCAAGCATAAGAAACATAAAGAAAACAATACCAAGGCACATCATAATCAAATTGCTCAAAATCAGCGAAAATGAAAAAATCTTAAAAGCAGTACAACAACAAAAAAAGACATACAAGTAAACAAACATGAGCATGACAGGTTTCTTCTCAGAAATGACACAAGTATGAATAAAATGAAAAAACATGCTTATTGAAGGAAAAAAAAGTCTTTGTAAAATTATATGCCTACCAAAAACATTTTTCTTTTTTTTTAATAAATTTATTTTTTATTGGTGTTCAATTTACCAACATACAGAATAACACCCAGTGCTCATCCCGTCAAATGCCCCCCTCAGTGCCCATCACCCATTCACCCCCACCCCCCGCCCTCCTCCCCTTCCACCACCCCTAGTTCATTTCCCAGAGTTAGGAGTCTTCACGTTCTGTCTCCCTTTCTGATATTTCCCACACATTTCTTTACTTCTATTCCCTTTCACTATTATTTAAATTCCCCAAATGAATGAGAACATATAATGTTTGTCCTTCTCCGGCTGACTTACTTCACTCCGCATAATACCCTCCAGTTCCATCCACGTTGAAGCAAACGGTGGGTATTTGTCATTTCTAATGGCTGAGTAATATTCCATTGTATACATAAACCACATCTTCTTTATCCATTCATCTTTCGATGGACACTGAGGCTCCTTCCACAGTTTGGCTATTGTGGACATTGCTGCTATAAACATTGGGGTGCAGGTGTCCCGGCGTTTCATTGCATCTGTATCTTTGGGGTAAATCCCCAACAGTGCAATTGCTGGGTCGTAGGGCAGGTCTGTTTTTAACTCTTTGAGGAACCTCCACACAGTTTTCCAGAGTGGCTGCTCCAGTTCACATTCCCACCAAGAGTGTAAGAGGGTTCCCTTTTCTCCACATCCTCTCCAACGTTTGCGGTTTCCTGCCTTGTTAATTTTCCCCATTCTCACTGGTGTGAGGTGGTATCTCATTGTGGTTTTGATTTGTATTTCCCTGATGGCAAGTGATGCAGAGCATTTTCTCATGTGCGTGTTGGCCATGCCTAGGTCTTCCTCTGAGATTTCTCTTCATGTCTTTTGCCCATTTCATGACTGGATTGTTTATTTGGTGTTGAGTTTAATAAGTTCTTTATAGATCTTGGAAACTAGCCCTTTATCTGATACGTCATTTGCAAATATCTTCTCCCATTCTGTAGGTTGTCTTTGAGTTTTGTTGACTGTATCCTTTGTTGTGCAAAAGCTTCTTATCTTGATGAAGTCCCAATAGTTCATTTTTGCTTTTGTTTCTCTTGCCTTCGTGGTGGATGTATCTTGCAAGAAGTTACTGTGGCCAAGTTCAAAAAGGGTGTTGCCTGTGTTCTCCTCTAGGATTTTGATGGAATCTTGTCTCACATTTAGATCTTTCATCCATTTTGAGTTTATCTTTGTGTCTGGTGCAAGTTAGTGGTCTAGTTTCATTCTTCTGCATGTGGATGTCCAATTTTCTCAGCACCATTTATTGAAGAGACTGTCATTCTTCCAATGGATAGTCTTTCCTCCTTTATCAAATATTAGTTGACCATAAAGTTCAAGGTCCACTTCTGGGTTCTCTATTCTGTTCCATTGATCTATGTGTCTGTTTTTGTGCGAGTACCACACTGTCTTGATGACCACAGCTTTGTAGTACAATCTGAAATCTGGCATTGTGATGCCCCCAGCTATAGTTTTCTTTTTTAAAATTCCCCTGGCTCTTCGGGGTCTCTTCTGATTCCACACAAATCTTAAAATAATTTGTTCTAACTCTCTGAAGAAAGTCCATGGTATTTTGATAGGGATTGCATTAAACGTGTAAATTGCCCTGGGTAACATTGACATTTTCACAATATTAATTCTGCCAATCCATGGGCATGGAATATTTTTCCATCTCTTTTTGTCTTCCTCAATTTCTTTCAGAAGTGTTCTATAGTTTTTAGGGTATAGATCCTTCACCTCTTTGGTTAGGTTTATTCCTAGGTATCTTATGCTTTTGGGTGCTATTGTAAATGGGATTGACTCCTTAATTTCTCTTTCTTCAGTCTCATTGTTAGTGTATAGAAATGCCACTGATTTCTGGGCATTGATTTTGTATCCTGCCACGCTACCGAATTGCTGTATGAGTTCTAGCAATCTTGGGGTGGAGGCTTTTGGTTTTTCTATGTAGAGTATCATGTCATCGGCGAAGAGGGAGACTTTGACTTCTTCTTTGCCAATTCGAATGCCTTTAATGTCTTTTTGTTGTCTGATTGCTGAGGCTAGGACTTCCAGGACTATGTTGAATAGCAGTGGTGAGAGTGGACATCCCTGTCTTGTTCCTCATCTTAGGGGAAAGACTCCCAGTGCTTCCCCATTGAGAATGATATTTGCTGTGGGCTTTTCATAGATGGCTTTTAAGATGTTGAGGAATGTTCCCTCTATCCCTACAATCTGGAGAGTTTTGATCAGGAATGGATGCTGTATTTTGTCAAATGCTTTCTCTGCATCTAATGAGAGGATCATATGGTTCTTGGTTTTTCTCTTGCTGATATGATGAATCACATTGATTGTTTTACGAGTGTTGAACCAGCCTTGTGTCCCGGGGATAAATCCTACTTGGTCATGGTGAATCATTTTCTTAATATACTGTTGGATCCTATTGGCCAGTATCTTGTTGAGAATTTTTGCATCCATGTTCATCAGGGATATTGGTCTGTAATTCTCCTATTTGGTGGGGTCTTTGGTTTTGGAATGAAGGTGATGCTGGCCTCATAGAACGAATTTGGAAGTACTCCATCTCTTTCTATCTTTCCAAACAGCTTTAGGAGAATAGGTATGGTTTCTTCTTTAACTTTTGATAGAATTCCCCTGGGAAGCCATCTGGCCCTGGACTTTTATGTCTTGGGAGGTTTTTGATGACTGCTTCAATTTCCTCCCTGGTTATTGGCCTGTTCAGGTTTTCTATTTCTTCCTGTTCCAGTTTTGGTAGTTTGTGGCTTTCCAGGAATGCGTCCATTTCTTTTAGATTGCCTAATTTATTGGCGTATAGCTGTTCATAATATGTTTTTAATAACGTTTGTATTTCCTTGGTGTTGGTAGTGATCTCTCCTTTCTCATTCATGATTTTATTAATTTGAGTCTTCTCTCTCTTCTTCTTTTTTCTCTCTCCTTTTTAATAAGGCTGGCTAATGATTTATCTATCTTATTAATTCTTTCAAAGAACCAACTCCTGGTTTTGTTGATCTTTTCCACAATTATTCTGGTCTCGATTTCGTTGAGTTCTGCTCGAATCTTTATTAACTCTCTTCTTTTGCTGGGTGTAGGATCTATTTGCTGTTTTTTCTCTAACTCCTTTATGTGTAAGGTTAGCTTTTGTATTTGAGTTCTTTCCAGTTTTTGAATGGATGCTTGTATTGCGATGTATTTCCCCCTTAGGACTGCTTTTGCTGCATCCCAAAGATTTTGAACTGGTTGTATCTTCATTCTCATTAGTTTCCATGAATCTTTTTAATTCTTCCTTAATTTCCTGGTTGACCCTTTTATCTTTTAGCAGGATGGTCCTTAACCTCCACGTGTTTGAGGTCCTTCCAAACTTCTTGTTGTGATTTAGTTCTAATTTCAAGGCATTATGGTCTGAGAATATGCAGGGGACGATCCCAATCTTTTGGTATCGGTTCAGACCCGATTTGTGACCCAGTATGTGGTCTATTCTGGAGAAAGTTCCATGTGCGCTTGAGAAGAATGTGTATTCAGTTGAGTTTGGATGTAAAGTTCTGTAGATATCTGTGAAATCCATGTGGTCCAGTGTATCATTTAAAGCTCTCGTTTCTTTGGAGATGTTGTGCTTAGAAGACCTATCGAGTATAGAAAGAGTTAGATTGAAGTCACCAAGTATAAGTGTATTATTATCTAAATATTTCTTCACTTTGGTTATTAATTGATTGATATATTTGGCAGCTCCTACATTTGGGGCATTTATATTGAGGATTGTTGAGTCCTCCTGTTGGATAGATCCTTTAAGTATGATATAGTGTCCCTCTTCATCTCTCACTACAGTCTTCGGGGTAAATTTTAGTTTATCTGATATAAGGATGGCTACCCCTGCTTTCTTTTGAGGACCATTTGAATGGTAAATGGTTCTCCAACCTTTTATTTTTTGGCTGTACGTGTCCTTCTGTCTAAAATGAGTCTCTTGTAGACAGCAAATAGATGGGTCCTGCTTTTTTATCCAGTCTCAAACCCTGCACCTTTTGATGGGGTCATTAAGCCCGTTCACGTTCAGAGTTACTATTGAAAGGTATGAGTTTAGTGTCACCGTGATATCTATTCAGTCCTTGTTTTTGTGGATTGTTCCACTGAACTTCTTCTTAAAGGGGAATTTTAAGAGTCCCCCTTAAAATTTCTTGCAGAGCTGGTTTGGAGGTCACATATTCTTTCAGTTCCTGCCTGTCTTGGAAGCTGTTTATCTCTCCTTCCATTTTGAATGAGAGCCTTGCTGGATAAAGTATTCTTGGTTGCATGTTCTTCTCATTTAGGACCTTGAATATATCCTGCCAGCCCTTTCTGGCCTGCCAGGTCTCTGTGGAGAGGTCTGCTGTTACCCTAATACTCCTCCCCATAAAAGTCAGGGATTTCTTGTCTCTTGCTGCTTTAAGGATCTTCTCTTTATCTTTGGAATTTGCAAGCTTCACTATTAAATGTCGAGGTGTTGAATGGTTTTTATTGATTTTAGGGGGATCTCTCTATTTCCTGGAAATGAATGCCTTTTCCCTTCCCAGATGAGGAAAGTTTTCAGCTATGATTTGTTCAAATACATATTCTGGGCCTCTGTCCCTTTCGGCACCCTTGGGAACCCCAATTAAACGTAGGTTCTTCTTCCTCAGGCTGTCGTTTATTTCCCTTAATCTATCTTCATTGTCTTTTAATTGTTTGTCTTTTTTCCTCAGTTTCCCTCTTTGCCATCAACTTGTTTTCTATGTCACTCATTTGTTCTTCCACCTCGTTAACCCTCGTCGTTAGGACTTCTAGTTTGGAGCCGCGCAGACCCCTCCGCACGGAGCCTCTTCCTCTGCTGGAGCCGCCGCCCGAGCCCCCCGAGCTGCTCCCGCCCCGCAGCCTCCTCCGCGGAGCCGCCCCGAGCCCCTCCGAGCTGCTCCGGGTCCCGCCGTGCGCGCTGCAGCCCTTAGGGAGCTTGGTGCACTCTCCCGGGGCGCAGGTGTCTGTTAGTGTCCCCGGAGCCCGAGGGCATCCCCGCCCTCCTGGGTCCTGCTCCAACTCCCTGCGAGCCCCTTTCCGCCCGGGAAGGTCGGTGCAGCTCCTGCTTCTCCGGGACGGGGCTCTCCGGTCCTGGGGACACTCGCCCCGGCCTCAGCCCAGCTCCTCGCGGGGCCCCTCCCCCTTGGAGGCCTTTTGTTTCTTTACTTCTTTTTCCCCGTCTTCCTACCTTGGTAGAAGCGCGAACTCTTCTCACTGTAGCGTTCCAGCTGTTCTCTCTTTAAATCTCAGGCCGAATTCGTAGATTTTCAGGTGATTTGAAGGTTATCTAAGTAATTTGGTGGGGACAGGTGATTTGGGGACCCTACTCTTCCGCCGTCTTGCCCCTCCTCCCCAAAAACATTTTTCAAACACAAAGACAAAATAAAGTCTTTTTCAGAAGTATGAAAGATAAAAGAATTTATCAACAGGGCTATACCAAGAAATGGTAAAAGTCCTTTGGGCAGAAAGAAAATGATACCAGATGGAATCTGCATCTATAGAAAGGAATAAATAGCACTTTTTCCTATTTATTTAAAGTTCTGAAAGTGATATTTGATTATTTACAGCCAAAAGGAAGAACAATGTGGAGTTTATAATATATATAGGAGCCAAATGCATGACAATAGCACATAAGCCAGGAGGACAAAAATGGAAGCATAGTGTTGGATAATTCTTAAACTATATGTTTCTGTGTGTAATAAAACTTTAAGGTACCCTGTGCTAAATTATATATGTATACTGTAAACTCCAAAGCAGCCACTAAACTAACAATAATCATAAAAACTAAATGATAAATAAATAATAAAAACAAAAAGGATAAAATGGAATGCTAAGCAAATATTCAGTTAAGCCAAGAAGACAACAATGAATAAATGGGAAAAAAAGGGAACAAATAAAATGACATTTAAAGCCAACCAGGTCAACAGCACATTAAATGCAAATAGTGTAGACACTCTATAACCTGCCCACAAAGGCAGAGGTTGTGATTTGAATTAAAAAAAAAAAAAAAAAAAAAAAAAAGCAAGCCCCTACTACATGCTGCCTACAAATAGTGAATAAATTACAATACACAAATGGGGTAAAAGTTTAGAAAGGACTACAGAATTTAGCATACTAATTCCAACCAAAAGAAAGCAGGAGAAAAGGCAGATTTCAAAGCAAAGAATATGACAAGGCATCAAGGTGATTTCATACATATAAAGGGGTCTCAAGAAGACATACTATTCCTAAATACTCATGTAGCTAATAATAAAGCTCTAAAATGCATGAAGAAAAGAACTGATGAGATAGAACTGTAAGAAAGATGTATAATATTTGAACAATATATATATATTATTAAGGGAGATATATCAGCGCTATAAAATTCTCCCAGAAAACTTAAGGAGGAACAATTTCCAACTCATTTACAGAAGCATTACTGTGATAGCAAAACAGAGACATTACAAGAAAAAAATACTACAAACCAACATCCCTCATGAACACAGATGCAAAACTCTAAGCAACATTTTAGCAAATTATGTTCAACAGTGTAGAAAAAGGATAACACACTGTAGCTACGTGGGTCCATCCCAAGAATGCTGGGTTGGTTTAACATTTAAAAACCAAATCAATGTGATTCTCCATAATAACAAACTCTAAAAGAAAAGCCATAATATAATCTCAATAGACACAGTAAAAAGCATTTAACAATATCCAGTATCTTTTCCTGATAAAAAAATTTTCATCGAAGTAGTTATAGAAGGGAACTTACTCAACCTGATAAAAGTCACCTAACAGGGGTACCTGGGTGGCACTGGTGGTTAAGGGCCCAACTCTTGATTTCAGCTCAGGTCTTGATCTTGGGGTATTGTGAGTTCAAACCCCACAATGGGCTCCTTGCTGGGAATAGAGACTTAAAAAAAGTCACCTAACAAAAACCTACAGCCAACAGTAAACTGAACGGTGAAACACTGAATGTATTCCCTCCAAGATCAGGAATAAGACTGGGATATCTGCTCTTATTGTTTTATTCCCAGTATTGCATAGGAATGACTGGCCCATGCAATCAGTAAAAGAGGCATCCAGGTTAGAAATAAAAGGCATCCAGGTTAGAAAAGAAGAAGGAGAAGTCTTTATTTGTAGATGACATGATTATTTATGCGGCAATTGACAATCTGTTTTTGTACGGCTTAAAGAATGAAGAATGTTTTTTGTACAGTTATAATCAGTAATAACAACAACAATAAAAGAAGAATCTGTAACAGAGACTTAATGTGGTCCATAAAGCCTAAAATATTTACTATTTGGTCCTTCAGAGAAAATGGTTGCTGACTCCTGGTCTATGTAGAAAATCTGCTGGAATCTACAAAAGCCTACTAGATCTAATAAATGAATTTAGCAAGGTTGCAGGATATAAGATTAATAACACACAAGATCAATTAAATTTCTATATAACAATGAACAATCAAAAATTGAAAATCTTAAAATTACATTTAAAGTAGCATCAAAAACATTTATATAGGAGTAAATCTAACAAAAGATGTAAAAAACCTATGTGAAGAAAATCACATAATATTGCTGAAAAATAAACATGTAAATAATGGAGAGATATTTCTTCTTTATGAGTAGATGACAATAATGTTAAGATGTCAATTTCCCCCCAAAAGATGTATAGATTCATTGCCCATCCCAAACAAAATCTCAGAAAGCATTTCCTGTAAAAATTAACAAACTGATTAAAAATTTATATGGAAATGTAAAAAGCTAGAATAGTCAAAGTAACTTAAAAAAAGAAAAAGGTAGGAAAACTGACACCACCTAACTTTAAGGCTTATTACAAAGCTACAGTAATTAAGACAATATGGTATTGGTATAAATATAGACAGAACAATGTAACAAAACATATATTCAACTAATTTTTTTTCAAGATTGCAAAAGAAATTCAGCAGGGAAAGGGCACTATTTCAACAAAGGATACTCATATGCCCCCCAAATGAACTGCAATTCATTCCTAGGATGGTAAACAAAAATTTACTCAAAATGATTTACAGACTTAAATGTAAAACCAAAAGTTATAGAACTTCCAAAAGAAAACGTGGGAGATCTTTGTGACTATGTGTTAGGCAAATATTTCCTAGACATAACACCAAAAGCACAGTCCATAAAAAACAACAACAACAACGAAACCACAAGATAAATTAGACTTCATCTACTTTGGGGAGGGGATCATTATCCTGATCTGATCCTGGCTTTGTGGGTATGTGTCTATACCTCACAATTTATTACACTGACACTCTTGATATGTGCATGTCAATTATAAAGTTATTACGTATTTTAAGTTAGAAATGAAATAAGGAAAACATTTGTGTATGTATGATATTAGAGTTAATCTAACTCACGGAATCCTTAAGTAATCATACATTTCTTTCTCACTTTATTTTTTAAAAATTTTATTTATTTATTCATGAGAGACAGAGACAGAGTGGCAGAGACATAAGAAGAGGGAGAAGCAGGCTCCTTGCAGGGAGACTGATGTGGGACTTGATCCCCAGATCGGGGATCATGCCCTGAGCTGAAGGCAGATGCTCAACCGGCTGACCCACCCAGGTGCCCCTCTTTCTCACTTTAAAGGATAAATGCAAATAATGAGTCAATCAGAAAGAAATCTGGGGGTGCCTGGGTGGCTCAGTCTGTTAAGCATTTGCCTTCAGCTCAGGTCATCATCCCAGGGTCCTGGGATCGAGCTTCATGTTGGGCTCCCTGCTCAGTGAGAGCCTGCTTCTCTTTCTCCCCCTGCTCATGCTCTCTCTTGCCATCTCTTTCGTTATCTCTCTTCTCCCTCTCAAATAAATAAATAAAATCTTAAAAAAAATAAAGTAGAAACAAGTCTGTATATGACTCTATCTTTGGTATCATCACATAGTTACTGATACCTAAAAGTGCTAAGTAATTCAATAGCATATCACCAATAGACCATCCCCAGCACTCCAGGGAATATCTGGAATGTGAGGAAAGTGCACAAGACCCATACAATTACAGAAAGAGTTTTCATCAGCAGAAAAGATTATAGTTCTATCAAGCATTAACTATGTGGACTACAGAGAGGCACTGAGAGTTCTTGGGTGATCTCAGCCTCTAAAGTCCATTTCCTTGACTCAAAAGTATTAGTGATATTTTTTGTTTTGGTGCCAGGCTTCAAGGACTAGAGGGTGTGTTTGCTTCTGGGTTCATCTTCTCCACTCTCTGGAATGCCACCTTAGTCTGGGAGGCTGCCAAGATGGCCCTTGCAGTTCCACCCAATGTGAACTGTTCCTTCTACTCTCTGCTGGACCCACTTCTGGTTGTATTTTCTGCAATCTCTTCAATTTCCTGCCTTCTAGAAAAGTGATAGGCTCTAATGTAGCTTTCACCTGCCTGGTATAGACATTTGCAAAACAAATCCAGTCACCATGGGGAAGGGAGCTTAATGCTGTTTATAGGTGCTCATCATCTTTCTATCTGATCACTTTTTCTGTCTTAGGAAAGGGCTTGTCTTGCTCAGTTTTTCCTGCAACTTCTTTTCCTCCTTGTATTACTTTCTTATGTTACGGTTTTGTTATGATTAGCAGTAACTGTTATATCTCCTAGACTTATGCTTTCAATAGAGTTGCCAACAGATCTGCATGCATGTTCACCAGGTTTTATAATAATGCAAGTCCCTGTACTGATACTTTTGAGAAGAGATCTGTGTAAAATCATAAAGAGGATAAAGAGTGCATTATTCCTCTCATGTCGCATTTACCAGGGCAGGCAATTTCTTAGTTTGTACAGAACTTCTTATCTGGAAAGGCTCTAACCCCAGGATTATTTTTCAACATAATTGAGTCAGGAAATCCTTATTGATCACTTCGCAGTTTTTAAACACAAAACCTTTGGAAACTCCCTCTTCCTCTGGCTTCTAGAACTCCTAGGTAACCTGTTAACTTCCCAAGGTTACTTTGACAGCTCTTCTTCCTAGCCTACATGCTCCGTGAATGCAAATATAGACATTTCCCAGGCTTCTCTAAACTCTCTGCCAAAAACAACTTATCTACCCTTGTTCGTGACTTTTTACCTCTCACTGATACTTCCTGATTTTCCCCTCTCCTGCCTCTAGACTTGTGCTGTCCAATAAGAAAGCCACTAGCTGGGGATCCCTGGGTGGCTCAGCGGTTTAGCGCCTGCCTTCAGCCCAGGGCGTGATCCTGGAGTCCCGGGATCGAGTCCCACATCGGGCTCCCTGCATGGAGCCTGCTTCTCCCTCTGCCTGTGTCTCTGCCTCTCTCTCTCTCTCTCTGTCTCTCATGAATAAATAAATAAAATCTTTGGGGAAAAAAAAAAAGAAAGAAAGAAAGCCACTAGCCACTGGTGAGAACCTGAAACATGGCTAGTCCCAATGGAGGTGTACCGCCAGTATGCAACAGAAATACTACATACATATACACATACACCCATATATATGTGTGTGCATGTGTGAAATAGTATTGATTAAATGTAGAAGTAAAAATATTTTGGATATAATAGGTTAAATAATATATGTCACTAAAACTAATTTCACCTCTGTTTATCTTTTCTGAAATTCTACCCCCTAGAAAGTTTAATGTTACATATTTGGCTTACTTTACATTTGTACTGGACAGCACTGCACTAGACCAGAAATTCAAACTGACCATTTAAATCGAACACAGTAGAAACTGAAACCAATCTATTCCAGACCCTCAAGCCTGCTCACTGTTATTATGGAATAAACATCGGTTGGCATGAGACAGATAGGTTGTGTAACATCAGCTGCTGTTGTTAAGGAAAAGGTAAGATGAAGGAACTAACTCTAGGATAAATTACTCATGAACCAGGTGACAGGATGAGTCTGGTAATTGTCAACCTTGCTCATGGGCAGCTGTAATGGGAATGTTTGTAGGACTGGGAAATAACACTATAAGATTTTGACTAGAAAGGCACAGTAGCAATTAGGAATGAAAACAACTGGGGATTTGCCAAAATAGTGGATAATGTTTATATGGATTTGGAGTAAAAAATGTTAGCAGTTACACATTGTGACACTCACAGCAGGTACTGTTAACCAAACAAATATGCCAAATATTTTCTTGCATGATCTTGGGTGATAGAATCTTCCTCTTCACCTAGCTCCAAATCTGGAGTCATTTTTGACTCAACCCTTTCCTTAGTCCTCATACCCAACCACTACACCAAGCCCAGTTTATTCTACTGATACTCACTCACCACATCCACATTTATTTCCTCCTTAAAGAAAACCAGAGAGGGGTGCCTGGGTGGCTCAGTTGGTTATGTGTCCTCCTTGACTTGGGCTCAGGTCATGATCTCAGGGTTGTGAAACTGAGCCCTGAATGGGGCTCTGCGCTGAGTGTTGAGCCGGGTTAAGACCTCTCTCTCTCTCTCTCTCTCTCTCTCTCTCTCTCCCTCTGCCCCCCATCCCCTCTCATGCGTACGCTCTCTCTAAAAACAAAACAAAACAAAACAACAGAAAGGAGACATGGGTCCATATGCTGCCTCCACAGTCCCAAGAGGGAGAGCTTAGGATTAGGGCTGCCTCTATATCATGACAGAGTAACTTACAAAAAACAATATCCTGTTCTTTACAGTTATTCTCTGGTAGAAATAACAGGTAGTTAGGAAGGCAAATAGGCAAGATGGAGAGGCCCTCAAGAGACCTTGAGATGAGGAGGAAAGAAAGGGTCTAGGGCTAAAAAACCCTTGTTTTCTTTCTTGGCTTTTCTCTTTCCTGTCCCCTCCCTCTAATAATTTTTATTGCCTTCTTTTTCTAGCACATATAAGCTGTGGGTGGGTGAACAGAGTTTCATCACTTTACATAGCAGAATACAATTCCTAAGTGATTTTTGGGTTATCCATTGGCTTGCCTTAGAAGAAATGATTCAGAATTGCATGTGCAGCTGGCATGTATGTCAATTAAACCATAAACCTTAATAAATTTTAAAACTTTGAGTAGCCTAGAAATTCTCTTTTTAAACTGGCAGTTGTCTCCGCATATGTTATATTTCAGACACTGTATTATGCTACTTAATTTTTACAGTTTAATTTTTTTAAGGCTATACTGACAGCATGTTAGGTTGGGCAAGTCTTGTTCAAGACCAGAATGTATAGATATATAAAGGTCTATGTGCAGAAACTCTCCTACCTGTGTATTGACTAAAGGCAAAGAAAATTTGATGCACAGATTTTTTTGTTAGAGAAAATATGTCTTTAAATTGATTCTTTGCTATTACAGTTAAGACTGTCAGGTTGTAGTCTAGTTGTTGTTTCAGTCAGCTCCTTTGCTGTTGAGTTCATGCCTCTATTTTGTTATTTAAGTGCTAAGTAAATAATATATTAAGTAGAATTATGAATGCCAGTGATTATTTATGCACTGTACATTTTTAAAATCAATTCAAACTACAGAGCAATTATTTAACTAAGTATGTTTTAATTCTTTAAGAAAAATTCGATCTCCAACTTTTCTGCAGCATAAACCATGCTAACACATAGCTCAACTGCAGCCACGACCCAACAAGTAGGCAGTTTTGTGTGTCCAAATACCCCTCATCAGTGAAACTTTATTGTTATGTAAGTTTCTTTTCAGCCTCCATCTACCTAATTTGGACTAAACCATAAAGTCAACCATACCTTTACAGTCAATCATACCTTTACCGCACCATTCTCGTGAATGGTGATGCAGTTATCTACATCTTCTGAGAGCTGGTACAAGGCTTCAGCTGTTGCTCGATGTACGTTGGCATCATTTGATTTCAGATAACGCACTAATGGAGCCACTGCTTTGTACTCGCCAAAGGCCACTCTATTTCTGCCCCACATACAGCAACGTGAAATAGCTTCTGCTAGATGACGCCTCAGTTTATCATTATTCTGCACAAAGGAAATGAATTGTGGTATATGTATTGCAATGGACCTGTGAGGTCATGTTTCTGTGCTAGATGTTTATTACCCAATAAAATGCCAATGAGTCAAGGGAAAAAGGCTAGCAGGCTGGTCAGATGGTGTCTTGAAGGAAATTAGTATTCTCCTGGTTCCCCATGGGCCAAGGTTCAATCCTGAGTTTTCTTTTTATGGCTTTAAATTTTTTTAAATTTCTTTTTGCTGACTACTGAATGTAGTCAATACACTCAAAAGTGATCAAGTGTCTGGCATTTATTATTTGCTCAAGGATTTATTTCCTTTTGAGCAAGTGCTTTAGTTAAAAAAATAGTTAAAGAATATTGGGCATTCTTACGGGGGGCATTTCACTTTACTGGGATAGGTGATTAACTTTATACCTTTACCCTAGGAATACTTCTACATCAGTAATACACCTTGGTCCCCAAGAGGGAGAAGACAATGCAGCAAACAATGACATGTTTCAGTCTGCCACATTTCTTTCTCTATCCTTTATCCAGACTATATTCTTCTTCTTCTTCTATGTATACTTACTCCTACAGGTATAATATAACTAAACAGGATATAGTTTTCTGTTTATTATATTTTTCTCCTTATTGAGGCAACAACTTGATGTCCTTAAGTGAATTTGGAACTCAGTGTTAGGCTGGCCCTAAAAAGTCTTCTAAACCAAGCATCCTTCCAGTGATGGAATTTTTGCTCTGAGATTTTCCTGCCAAGAGGTAGCCCAAGCTATGCTCAAATACTTCTGGTCATGGTGAAGTCATTATCTCTCAAGGCTGCTTATTCTATCTGGCACAGCCCTGAATAAATAATACAGTGGTTGCCAGAGTCTTCCAGCCCAAGAATGCCATCGATCCAAGCTTTTAAGCCTGGGGAGGAGCATTTATCTTCTTAAGTTGGCATGAACAATTATCTTAAAGATAATGATAATGATGGTGGGGATAGAAGATGATAGCTAATACTTCTACAATAACATTTATGTTTGCTACCACTTTACTTCCCAGTAATAAATAAAAAACAGCCTCTATTTTATAAGGATCTTGCACATAAAATTACACAGTTTGAATACACTTTTGCATTGATTAGTCTCAGAGAAATTAAATGAGGTGACTCAAAATCTCATACCTCATAGGTGATGGATATTAAGCTTGAATCCAGGTCTCTGGACTTTAAGCTTTTTTTTTATTATTATTCCATGATATTTTATGACAATACACATTGAATATAAAAGGATGTTGTTACTTACTGTATTTGCTAGTTTGGACAATAAAGGGACAACTCCATGATCTGTAATAACAGCTAAATTTTCTTGATCTTTTGCAATGTTGGTAATAACAGCACATACACTTGCCAAAACTTCTTTATTATCTGATTTCAGTAAATTGACAATAAGTTCCAAACCACCAACAAGGCAACGAACCATTTCTCCAGCATCCTAGAGAACAATTAAAAACAAAAGATGTTACCAAAAATAATCTTATGATTAATAGTTTTTTAAAAAGTAGAAAGTAATGATAAGGCTGTGAGGTACACTTTTGGCATAAAAAACAAATTCAGTTTATTTCCTTATTATACATATTTCTATGTATGTAAGTATATGTATAATTACACACACAATTCAGTTTCAACAAATATTAATTGAACAACTACTATGTGAGTTACCATGCTAACTACTGGGGATATAGAAGTTAGTAAAATACAGTGGAGTCTTATTATTTGCAGTAGCTGTATTTTATAAAGACATCACAAAAATTGAATTCGTAAATATTGAACCATTGTTTCTAGGGGAAATGCAGCATTAGCTTCCTACACACTTCTGGTCACAATTTTATCAACTGATCAGTATATAACCTTGTTTTATGTGTGTTTCTGCTTAAAGATTTCTTGTTTCATAAATTGTTAATTCATTAATGTTGAATTTGTAGACACTACACTGTAAGTCATGCCAGAGGGAAGCTTATCTAACACACAAATTTTTTCCCTAAGGCACATCACAGCCTTCTGATGCTTAGGAAGACCAGAGAGCACTGAGGGGGTACTACAATGGCAGCCATGACAAAAAGTGAAATCACCAACAAAACCCACAAAGATATGAAAAATGTGCCATTGAGTAGACTACAAAATGGATGCTTATTAATAAATAGTATGAGAGCTAAGACAAGAAGGCAGAGTGTCATCTTGTTCAACCCCAGCTGAGAATATGCATTTTAGGTGACTCAAATTTTTCACCTCTCTGTGTATGTCCAAGAATGACCACAGAAGTGTTCTAAATATTGATTTGAGGGTTACAAACATTTTAGCAAGTAAGCAAAAATTCCCAAACTGAATTTGTGAAGAATGTAGATTAACTGTGTATACCTTTTTGCCATTGTATTACTTGCAATCCAGTGGGGAGTAGGGACATTAAGAAGTATAATGGAGACACCTAGGTGGCTCAGTCTGTTAAACAACCAACTCTTGGGCAGCCCGGGTGGCTCAGCGGTTTAGTGCTGCCTTCAGCCTAGGGTGTGATCCTGGAGACTGACCCGGAATCGAGTCCCATGTCGGGCTCTCTGCATGGAGCCTGCTTCTCCCTCTGCCTGTGTCTCTGCCTCTCTCTCCCTCTCTCTGGTCTCTCATATATAAATAAATAAAATCTTAAAAACAACAACAACAACACAACCAACTCTTGGTTTTGGCTCACATCATGATCTCAGGGTCCTGAAAGAGAGAGCCCTGTGTGGGGCTTTGTGTTCAGTGGGTAGTCTTCTTGAAGTTTCTCTCCCTCTGCCCCTTCCCCCAATTCTCTCTAAAATAAGCAAATCAAAAAAAAAAAAAAGGAATAATTATAATGAATAGCACTAAGGGGAAAGATTCAAGGACTGCCACCAAAAGGATGTTTATTAACTAAGTCTAAAAGATGAGGAGTTAACCAGTGTGAAAGGGATTCAGGGTGGAGGAATCATCATGAAACAGAGTGAGAGGAGGTGCCTTTTTTTTAAAGTGCAAAATAGAGCATAAACTTACTAAGATCTTGAAGGGTCTTTATTGTGAGCTTTGGTAGAGAACATGGAGTTCATGTTAAAGGTGCAAGAAAGCCACTCAAAAGGTTTGAGTGTGTGTTGGTGGGAGGGTGGGGAGTGGGGAAGAGGATTTTATCAATTTTGTTTCACAGTAGACCTCTCTGGATTACAGAGTTGAGGTTAGGGCAAAGCCTGGTGCTGGAAACTCAGGCTATTTCACTTCACTAGGTTCAGGTAAGAGGTGGTGGCAGTTTGGATGCAGGTGATGATCTAGCTCTGGAGGAAGGAGTGTGGGTTTGTGAGTGTTGACTGGTGAAGATAAGGACCAGGGACTCAATAATGATTTCCCTGCTCCTAGCTTTACCTAATTGCGCTAATGTTGGGAAGGCAGGGTATTGTTTTGTTTTCTAGAGGTGAGAAAGGATGGTACTTGATATTAGTGGCCTGATTTGAATGAAGTGCCTACGAGACATTTATGTGGAGACATCAGAAGTCAGCTGGATATACTGGTGTTTGGAGCTCAGGGAAGAAAACCAGGCTGGAGTTGTAGATTGGGAAGGCGTCAGCATGAAGTCTGTAACTGAGATAATGTGTGTGAGAGGTGGGGTGTGAGGGATGAGGGCTCTCTGTACCAGAGCCTAGGGAATGGACAGGAAAAGAATTTGTCAGAGGAGCCTGAAAACAGATAGTTGCATGGAAATCTTCACCTCCCCTGATGCATGGCAGTGCCTGTGTGATGACCAACTATTTGGCTCCATGGCTTTCTCAGGTAACAGAAATGAATACTTTTGGAGGGCCAATTACATATTGGAAACTTTGCATAAATTATCTCAGTTAAACTTTGTAATAACCATGGAAAGTAGATATTATTTCCATTTTATTTTTTTTATTTTTTTCTTTTTCTTTTTTAAATTTTTTATTTATTTATGATAGTCACAGAGAGAGAGAGAGAGAGAGGCAGAGACATAGGCAGAGGGAGAAGCAGGCTCCATGCACCGGGAGCCCGACGTGGGATTTGATCCTGGGTCTCCAGGATCGCGCCCTGGGCCAAAGGCAGGCACCAAACCACTGCGCCACCCAGGGATCCCTTTTTTTAAAAAATTTTTTTATTTATTTATGAGAGTCACACACACACACACACACAGAGAGAGAGAGGCAGAGGGAGAAATTATTTCCATTTTAGATTTCAAAGATGTTTAGATTTCATAAACTAGACTGTATCCCTCAAGGGGCCATGTTCTAGTCATCTTGGTGAAATTTATAATCATAAACCTGAACATCCCATCCCCATATCCCCCAAATTCTTCTGTAAGGATAAAATCCTTGTGGCATGTGTGCCCCTGGCTTCCCTGTCTCACCTTCTCTGCCTTGATTTCCCTTCTCAACACGCCCTGCCCCATGCAAGCCCTAAGCCAGTACCTAATGCCAATAATTAATAATCAGAATCCTGACACTCATTTTCTGAGAATGGGGTTCATTAATTCTGGGGTGGGGCCTATAATTTTTTTTTAATTTTAGAAATCTCTCCTGTGATTCTAAACTTCAGTCAGTATTGAAAACACTGCTTGTGCAGGACCTTCAAGTTATTGTCCTCAAACATGCTATGTGCATGTCTCTGTGTCTTTGTGTATGGCTTTTTTTTTTAATTTTTTTTTATTTATTTATGATAGTCACAGAGAGAGAGAGGGGCAGAGACACAGGCACAGGGAGAAGCAGGCTCCATGCACCGGGAGCCCGACGTGGGATTCGATCCCGGGTCTCCAGGATCGTGCCCTGGGCCAAAGGCAGGCGCCAAACCACTGTGCCACCCAGGGATCCCGTGTATGGCTTTTTTGTCTATTTTCTGACTAGCTTGGAACTTTCCATGTGGTCTCAGCTGCTGACTAAGGTATCATTCTCTTCAGGGAGCTTTCCTGAACTTTGAGTCTGGGTTAAGCTGCTCTTAGTATAATACCTGGTTCTTCTATATTAGAGCACTTACTATTTTCTGCAGTAGTGGCTTATTTGCCTTTGACCTAGAACATAAGTTCCAGGAGGACAGGGGCTCCTTCTGTCTTGTTTATTGCTCTAGGCCCAATTTCTGTGAAGGTTTCTCTGCCAGTTTCTAGAAACCCCATTGAATTAATTTGCAAACTCATAGCTACATAAGGAAGCTTTCACTGAGGACATAAACCAAACTGAACTTCTAGTTATTGGTGAAGGAAGGACCCCAGTCAGGTCCTCCCCAGGTGTAAGTGGAAAGTATCTTTTCCACATCATGTTGCCTCTCCTGATTGCTGTGGGAAGTGTGTGAGCAGTATTACTGGCCTTGTTCCCAGTACCACACTTAAATACAATTTCTGCTAGGACATATGTTCACATTCTGATGTATTAATAAAATTATTTTGAAAATATTTGCCATTTTCCCTAAAATTCTATAAGAAAGCCTTTTATATAAGACAAAAGAAATGACTATACTTTGAATTGTATTCTACATTGCCACCTTCTCACTTCTATGCACTAGGATGCAACCACATTGAAAGATTAAAGTGTTAATTTACTAACCTTCAGTCAAATACACTACATAATTTAATCCAAATTTCCCCTTTGAAGCACTTAGTAGTAGTAGTAGTAGTTGTTGTAGTACTACTTCTAAGGAAAACCTTAGAGAAGTGAATTAGTATGTGGAAAGTGAGATGATAAATGGCACAGTGTGTCTGAATCCATGTCTGCTTGACTCCAAAGCCACTCAACAATATTGCTGTTATGTAAACCCCTACCACACACGTGGTCTGGATGAAATAAATTCATAATCCTAACCACATACTTGGTCCAGATGTACATGTAAACTCAAAAGCAAAAACAATGGCTCTCAGAATTTCAGGGAACTTCAAAAGTGTAGCCCCAAAACTTCAAGTGACATTATGTGTATCAATAAGCTAATTTACTTGTCAATTATGAAGTTATAGAACAATTCTTTTTCTCTAGAAAGACTAGAGGATTATCAGGAAGATGATGGTGGCATAGTTTTTTAATCTTCCTAAAGAAACAGAGAAATTAGTGGCAGCAAAACAAAAATACAGAAACTCTAGATGACAAGGTATCTTCAAAGATCCCCAAGAATACACGGATTGGGACAAACTACCAAAACTACATGCTCTAAGAAACCAGAAATCTACAGAGAGAAGGCAGAAGGACTTGTGAAGGCCCTAGAACCAGGGAGTCCAGGCTGCCACCAGGTTTCACTGGAAAGCTCTGGAAAGCTCAGGAGCAGCCCCAGTGGACTTTCTGGGCTCTGATTAATAGATAAGACCAACATGTCTCCAGGTCTGACAGTGCTGTAGCATTCTGTGGTCTGAGTTCTGTGAATCCATAATACCAACAATTGAAAGTAGTGGTTAAAGTCCTGTACTAAGGAAGAACTACTGGGAGTTGCATCCAAACAGGAAGACAGGGATAATGGGATGAAGGAATGATACAGTCCAGGTAAAAAGGGGTGAGGGGAAGCAAAGGAGCCTGAGTCTCCTCTCCATTACTTGGAAAATAAGAGGAGTGAGATCTTGAGAAGCATGAAATTAGAAAAACAACTCTGGTCCACACTTCCCTCCTAAAACACCATGAAAACTCATTTCACTTAAAACTGAGCAAAACAAAAAGATTACAGTCAATTCCATATGGAGTTAATATAAGAAAAAGAATGAGCTGAAAGAAAATCACAGAAGCAATGAAAAAATACTAATTAGAATTATCAAAGCTCATGAATTAGGTGATTAGTAAAAAACCAATCTTAAAGGCAGGTGTAACCTATCTGCAAAGGATTAGAAATGAAAGAAAAAGTCATTTTGAAAATGAAGAGTAAACTAGAAGGAATGCAAAAACAAAAACAAAAAAAACTAGAAGGAATGCAAAAATGAATATACATAATAGGTAATATCTTTAAATAAACAGAATATGTGAAGAGTCTAAAATGATGGGGGGAAAGCTAACAAAAACTTCAGGAGACTAGGCAGAGAAAATAACACACACATAGTAAGTCCTGAAGAAGGAAACAAAACATAATAATAGAGAAAAATTTTAAAACTATGATTTAAGAAACCTGAAATAAATAGAATCTGAGAGTATATTGGAAAGTCACCATATACACCTGGGAAAATTGGCCCAAAATGTGCTAACATAGAGAAATATTCTAGTACAACTGCTGGACTTTAATAAAAAAGAAAAAAAAATTATTTGGTCATCTAAGCAAAAAGACCAGGTCACTTCTAAGGGAAAGAATAAGATATTATCTTTAGCCTTTTCAGTAGTGATGTTTTTATGCTGAGGGAAAGAGAATAACATATGCAGACTATCTCAAGAGAAAATGTGAATCAATGTTTTAATATCCAGCCAAAATGACCTTCAAGTATAAAACTGTTATAAATGTGGAAGACTCCAGGGAATGTGAACACAGGCCCTTCTGAGGAATCGACTTGAGACTGACAGATCTCCAAAAAGACTAGAAAGACATTGACAAAAGGATGGAAGGTTTCTTAAAATGCTCTAAGGCTTCATTTCCTTCAGGATGAGGTTTAAATCATTAGCATGATTCAAGTGTTTTCCCAGTCTGGCTCAACCTTACCTTCTGGTCTTTTTTTTTTTTTTTAATTTTTTTTTATTTTATTACCTTCTGGTCTTACTTCTAAGTGTATACTTTTGTATAAACTATTTTGCAGCCTCTAGGCTTACTGGTGTTCCCTAAAGTGCCATGTTCTTTTACATTTGTGCCTATGTCACTTTCTTTACCTGGATGCCCTTCTAAGCTCCCAGAAAATCCTACTCAGCCCTGAAAAGTGACTCCTTTTAATAGCAGCTTAAATAATATTTCCCCCATAAAATCCACCCCCTCCCCTTCTTAGTATGGTACTCCTACCCTCCACATTTCTGAAGCTGCTTTCCTCTCAAATCCATTCCTTCATTCTCCCATATTTGCCACAACTTGATTTTGTTTGAGTGTCTAACTCTCACACAGAAGTACTTGGAGAAAGTGCTTCTATGCCTCAGAGGTAATTCTTGACTGGCCTAAGCCTATCATGGAAGTCTCATTCCCTTGACCATTATTTGTTTAGGGCTGGGCTAGATATGGCCCAGTTATGATCAGTGAGTTCTGAGATAATGTCACCCAGGAATCCTCTGGAAGTTTTCCTGTTTATAATAATCATCACAGGTCATATTGAGAATGACAGAGCCTGGAATCAACCAGGCCTAAAATCCACTTTGGCCATTTAAAACCAATGGCATTTGTAGCAACAGTTTTCATTCTATTGTAATGATTTTCTTTTTTTTTTTTTTTTAATTTTTATTTATTTATGATAGTCACAGAGAGAGAGAGAGAGAGGCAGAGACACAGGCAGAGGGAGAAGCAGGCTCCATGCACCGGGAGCCCGATGTGGGATTCGATCCCGGGTCTCCAGGATCGTGCCCTGGGCCAAAGGCAGGCGCCAAACCGCTGCGCCACCCAGGGATCCCTTGTAATGATTTTCTAATGGGTCCTTTCCCTGTTATTTGTGAGCTCTTTAAGAACAGAGCTGTCTGGTCTTGTTCTTTGTTTCTCATTTGGAATGTGGTCTAGTGTCTGTCACAGAGTAGACTTTCTTTTAAGAAAATTATTTATTTATTCATGAAAGACAGAGAGAGAGAGAGAGAGAGAGAGAGGCAGAGGGAGAAGCAGGCTCCCTGGGGGAATCTGATGTGGAACTTGATCCCAGGACCCCAGGGCATGACCTGAGCCAAAGGCCTGAGCCACTCAGGTGCCCCTCACACAGGAGACTTCCAATAAATGTTTGACGAATTGTGAAAAAAATAAAAATAATGAGGGAACTATGACTTTAGGATACTTAGCCACAGTCACAAATACTAAAAAGCAAAGACCATTAATTATGTATTGATAGTATAACTATGTAAAAGTAATCTAAGTGGGTAAGACCAATTCAACCTCACAGTCTTCCTGGTTGTCTTGCTGCTTTATCAGTAGAGACAGTGAGTCACAGCGCTGGGGCCATAATGGAAGAAATAACAAAAGTGATCACATCTGCTTCTGCTCCAAGAACTTCCTAAGGTGCATGGTATGAGATAGAGGGAGCCAAAATCTCAATGAGATCATGGGCATGGCTCACCGAGGTCTTATAATGTTTACAATCTGTGGGACAGTGAAATGTTAGACTCAAGCCTACAGGTCCTGCCAAAGTTTGTTTATTTGCTTGGAAGGTGAGATTTCTCTCTCTCTCTCTCTCTCTTTTTCCCTTTTAGGTTTAAAGATTCTAAACATACGACATCTTGACTCACATAGTTTCTATGGAAAGGGAGACAGTATATTTGAGAATGGAAAAAGTAATTATTCTGCCAAAACTGTCTTTCACTAATGCTAAACAACTGGGCAAATTTAACACATTTTCCACCTTCTCACATATCTTAAAAACTAGGCCTTGCCAACTCGTCACTGGTGTGATATTGGTTGTGCACAATTCACATTTTCATCTGTCATGCAAAAACCCCCAATTAGAATAATAATAGTAATAACAATGAAAACAGTCTAGCTTTTTGCAGTTTACAAAGGATTTCCACAAAGCTATCTCCTTTGATCCTCACAGCTCTGCCTTTGGGAGGCATGATACACCTCCCCCCCTTTTATAAGATGGGAAGGGTCAAGGTTCATGAATAGTTAGTGACAAAACTAAAAATCCACGTATGTTTCCTGATTTCTCATTTCTGCTATACGCTGTGTGCTTAGACCAGAAAATGCCAACCAATTATATCTACCAGATTAGACCTAGTTATAAACAGTGAGACGAGTCTTCACAATTTAGAGGATTTAAAACTTCCAAAGAGATGAAGCTACTTTGCCAATGACAGTCCATAGACAAACAAAACAGTAATTGAAAGAGAGAATATGAAACACCTTTATCATGCTATTAAAGCTTGAATGTGTAATCAAGCAGGAAAAGGTCAAGTTCAAATTAAACCCGAAGTTTAAGTCAAATACACCAAATAGGACGGAAAAATGTAAGTAACAAAATACTTTTGGTTTTAAAACCTTCAACTAATAGGAAACTATTAAGGTGTTATTACAGAATTAATGAATAAACCAGAAAAATTGGATGTTTGGGCATAGAGCAATTATACTAATGGGTATGAAATTCTTCTCTTGCCTCCAGCGAAAAGAACTGGCAGATTTTCTGATGAGGTGAGATATACATAATGCAACTTTAAAGCACATACAAGGCAAGCATAACATGACTTAAGAACAAAAATTTTTAACCAGAAGGGCTATAAAAATACTGTTTTATGCCATACAGAAACCATACAATGCATAATACAGTATTTGAAAAAGATTTAAAAATAGCACATTGCATATAAAAAATTCCAAAAATGCTACTTTCACATTAGAACAGCATGTCAGAGAAACCAAAACTGAACAGGCAAATCTTGTCCTAAAAGTATATTCATTACATC
>NW_023330491.1:0-94085 GCF_011100685.1 Canis lupus familiaris | reverse complement strand
AGTTGCCCATAAAGTTCAGGGTCCACTCTGGATTCTCTATTCTGTTCCACTGATCTATGTGTCTGTTTTTGTGCCAGTACCACAACTGTTTGATGACCACAGCTTTGTAGTACAACCTGAAATCTGGCATTGTGATGCCCCCAGATATGGTTTTCTTTTTTAAAATTCCCCTGGCTATTCGGGGTCTTCTGATTCCACACAAATCTTAAAATAATTTGTTCGTTCTCATCATTTGGGGAATATAAATAATAGTGAAAGGGAAAATAAAAGGAAAGGGAGAAGAAATGTGTGGGAATATCAGAAAGGGAGACAGAACATAAAGACTGCTAACTCTGGGAAACGAACTAGGGGTGGTAGAAGGGGAGGGCGGGGGGGGGAGTGAATGGGTGAGGGCACTGGGTGTTATTCTGTATGTTAGTAAATTGAACACCAATAAAAAAATAAATTAAAAAAATAAAATAAAATAAATAAAATAAAATAAAAATTAAAAAAAAAAAAAAAAAAAAGAAGGTCCTGGTCAAAAAAATAATAATAAATGGACGAAATAATTATTAAGTGTGCTGAATGCTATGAAGGAAACAAATGGGGCTGGATGAAGAGTAATAGAGGGCTAACATATTTTATTTAGACCAGGAAATCAGAGAAAGCATCTTGGAGCAGGTGCATCTAAACTAAGATATGAAGGATGAAGACAAGAAGAATTTGCAGAAAGAAAGTATGTGCAGGGGCCATAAGGTGGGAATATGCTTAGAGTTTCTAAGGACTTATAAGAAGATCAAGGCAGTTGAGGCTAAGTGACAATTGAATGGGAGAGTGACACAAGATGTGTTTGGAAAGCTGGAGGGATGGGGGTGGGGGCCTGGATTACATGGGGAATGCCAGACCATAGTAAAGAATTGGGATTTTGTTCTAGTGGTACTGAGAAGCTATTGAAAAATTTTAATGTGAGCAGTGATATGATCCCATTTGTGTTTTGAAGATCACTCTCAGAGGTCTGTAGGGAGAAGGTCAGAAAGGGTGTTGGCAAAAACCCTCTAGGAAGCTGGTGAGCTGTCAAGTGCATGGGAACATGGCAGCCTAAACAGGGCTTCATTACAGATTAAATGCGAGATTAAGAGAAAAGAAAGAATTATGGATTTATTCACAAACTTTTTTTTTACAAGGTTTCTGCTATGAAGAGGGAAATACTATAGTGGTAATAGTTGTTAGGAAGCCCCTCTTTATTTTAAATTTCACCAAACAATTTGGAATCACCCATTAAATGAATAATTAGCAATATTAGAATATTAGGCTTAATAAGAGGTTGCAGTGCTTTCCCTTGACTAACAAATATGTAATATAAATAGCTGATATATTTTATAAATGAAGTTATATAGAATAATCTCTTTAAAATAGCAGCCAATTACTGAGTGGTCATTGCTGGGTTAGGTGCTTTCTTATTTCATTTGGTCTTTGCAAGAACCCTGTGATGCAGGCAATACTGTCCCCATTTTAAGGATTTGTGAAGCTTTAGTTCAATAGTCTAAGCGATGTGTCCAAAGCCCCATAGATAGAATGCAGGATCAATTGGGATACAATAAATTGCAAGCAATGTAAACAACACAAATAAGCTTGGGTGCCAAAGAAGATACACAGATATTTAACATCTCATGGCAAGAAAGCAGCGAAGCTGTAGGGGCACCTGGGTAGTACAGCCTGTTGAGCACCCTACTGTTAGTTTTGGCTTGGGTCATGATGTTAGGGTCCTGGGATCCAGGCAGAGTCTGCTTGAGATTCTGTTTCCCTCTCCCTCTGCCCCATCCATTCATGCTCACACGTTCTCTCTCTCTCCCTTCCTCCCTCCCCCATCCCTCTATATAAATAAGTCAAGAAAGAAAGAAAAAGAAAAGCAAGCAAGAAGGTAGCAGACCCAGATCTAAAAAGGTACTGAGACAGGGTCTCACAGGTTTTCTAGCACATTTTTTTTCCTCATCTGTCATCTGTATCTGTTCCATGTTATTCTTTCTCCATCAGTTGGCTTTCCTTGTTTTTCTGTGGTTTCCTCCACTGTGTCCCCAAGCTTCACTCTCCAGTCAACCCAGTGAGGCCACATAGTATTCCCACTTTTTAAAAAAGATTTTATTTATTTATTCATGAGAGACACAGAGAAAGGGGCAGAGACATAGGCAGAGGGAGAAGCAGGCTTCCTGTGGGGAGCCCGATGCGGGACTCGATGGGACCCCGGAAGCACGACCTGAGCCAAAGGCAGACACTCAACCACGGAGCCACCCAGATGCCCCCTATTCACACTCTCAATTCGGAAACTTCAGGGAAGGGGGATCTGACTGGCCCAGTTCAGGAAGAGTATCCACCTTTCATCCAATCAGTATGGACAAGGAAACAGTGTGTCATTTACAGAACTGCTTCCAAGGCTTGCCCTGGGGGTGAGGTACAGGAGCAGGCAAGAGCATCCCTGGTGGGCTGGGCAGATACCGTAAAGGGTGTGCACTAATGTGACAAGCCAGGATTTGGATTTCTGGACCAATAATGGGAGAAAATTTTAGGGCAGTTAACATTTACTCTTTTATTATCATGCTGTTATTGAGGGTGTTTTGGAGTTATATAACTTTAGTTGTGAGGTTATTTTGCAAGTCTTGTAAAGATGTACAGAAGTCATTTTAGGGATCCCTGGGTGGCGCAGAGGTTTAGCGCCTGCCTTTGGCCCAGGGCGTGATCCTGGAGACCCGGGATCAAATCCCGTATCAGGCTCCTGGTGCATGGAGCCTGCTTCTCCCTCTGCCTATGTCTCTGCGCCTCTCTCTCTCTCTCTCTCTCTCTGTGACTATCATAAATAAATAAAAATTTAAAAAAAAGTCATTTTACCCAGTATTTTTTTTAAAGATTTTATTTATTTATTCATAGAGACACACACACAGAGAAAGGGAGAAGTGGGCTCCATGCAGGGAGCCCGACGTGGGACTCTATCCCAGGTCTCCAGGATCACGCCCCCGGCTGCAGGCGGCGCTAAACCACTGTGCCACTGGGGCTGCCCTTACCCAGTATTTCTAAAAAGAGTTATGCCATGTTTGTTAAAATTATAAATTCTTGCTAACAGCTTTGGCTAGCTCTATTGTTATTATTAAAAACTCATTCATAAAGCAACCTTTGTGAATTAAATGGATGTAAGTTATAAAATGTGGAAAGTAATTATTTGTAATTTTTATTGAGAATATTTTGGACCTACCACTCGTATGGAATAGCATTCTGAAATTTAAACAGTGACTTTTTGCTTTTTTTTTTTTGTCCAATACTTTGTGATTAAATGAGGCCTATTATTATCTGTCATCTTGAAGTGTAAGAAACAACACTCATATGCATTTTGAATCTATGCAAACAGTCTTCATTTTATGAAATATAAGCCTATGAAGTATTCACATGTTGGTTTTGGGACTTTAAACTTGGCAAATTACAGATTCTCATTTTTTTATCTGTCACTGTTGGCTCCAAACAGTAAATTGAAACCACAGGATTTATCTGGCACATACACCAAGCTAATGTTTTTCCCTTGCTTTAAATTAGCTGCTACTTAATGACTAAGAAAGGGTGTATGAGATGGCAAATAGCATAAGAGCAATAACAAACACAAATCACTGCCAACCACACAAAGGCTGCTTGAATTTTGGCTGATTAAAAACCAAAACATGTCTATCATGTTGTATTCAGAAACTTCATAGCAACAGGTGAACACCCTAATCTTTGTTTAGTTTAGAAGAAGCCAATGAAAGGTAAGGACAAAAGGTCATTTCCATCTGAGTTGCATAAGAGGCCTATCAGGTGTGAACCTCCATTCCCTAAACTGGGGGAAGCTGAACCAAAGCCTTAGTATTTGCTTCTCAACATTGTATTTCTAGAGATTGCTACTTACCTATCCTAATAAATTTACTATAGTATCACTGCCAGATAAGAAAAAAGCATTAGGGCTCAGAAGTGTTGGAGTCCATGAAATTTAGACTTGGGGCTGGAGAGTTATTCTTTTTCTTAATTAATCATGTTACCAAAATTAGGAATATCAGGCTACATTAGAGTTTTTCTGATCACAAATAAAAGAAAATGACAGGACTGGGTAGCTTATGTTGTCTAAACTGTACAGTCCAGGATTCCTCAAATTTACACAGGTTTGGATATCAAGGCATTAGATTGGCATAAGATGCTGTTGGCACATGTTAAAGGATCTTTCGGTCTAGAAAAAGACACTTTTCCTGCCGAGCTGTAGGTCTCTTGGAGCTGTTCAACAGTAGCTGTGCCCTGCAGCCTTTTTGGTGATAAATGATCCGTTTCAAATAAATGAAGTGGCAGCCAACTCTGCAGAAAGAATCACTTTCTAAAAAAGAGAGTTTGAGAGGGTCAGAAATACACAAACAGCATGGTAAAATAAAGTATATGCTGCTCTTTTTAATGGAAAAGATTGTTACTGGTTACATTTGCCAAATTCAATCAGTATGCCAAAAAGTCGAGGAATCTGGCAGGGACTGTGCAGAGCAGTTCCATCTTTCATCTATATTTCTTCTCTGTATTTATCTAGCTTCAGAAAATGCCAGGAATGTCTTTTCCTTCCGACTTGGCCCTTTTGCTAAACCACAGAAATACACCGGGCGGCTTCTCGTAATTGTTTGGTTACTTATAGTACAGTCAGTCTTTAAACTTGGGAAAAATATATTCTTTCCATTGGAAATTTATGAAAAGCACCAACAACTGTTTGTTTTCATTTTCTGAAATTTACCCCAGGAACAAAAAAAAAATCAGTTTTATTAATTGGCAGCTACTTGATTCAATACACAGAGGCAGGAGGCCAGCTCATTATTTTTGGCCTTCAGCTGACCCAAAATGGTTTTCTCGTATAAGAAGCTATTCACAGATGCTAGACATAAGAATTAATAATAATAATAATGGCATTTCAGACTTCATGAATAAGTAGTTTTTGGCACTCAGAAAATGTCTTCTGTTTTTCACTTGAAAACAGCAATCCTGTTATATACGAAAAGTAAACAGTGCTTGAATTAGCACGTTGGAGTCTTTAATGTACCAAAAATATGCATGCATTAACATTCCCTTCTAAGGCTCCTTTTTTTTTTCACTTCCTTCAGGATCAATCAGTTTTTGTTAAGAAAAAAATACAAAACTCTTGGGTTCTTAGGAGCTGTGTTCTCTGTATTTTCCAACCTATTGCCATGGTGTAAGATGTCTCTTTGAAATGTCTTTGGACACAAATTTAAAAGTACAGGTGCTAAACAAAAGTTACATTTTTAAAATCAAATTAATTATAGCTTTTTCAGATCGAAATCAGAGCAACTATGCCTGTGGTTCAGGAGTGATCAAACATAATGGCTTATCCTTATGGTTAACAAGTTAGGATTTGTTTATAATATCCTAGTTTGCAATATGCTTTTGGGAAAAAGCACTTCATTCTCTAGGTCTTTAGTTATCCATGAGTAAAAGTAAGAAAAATATTTCTAAAGTTGAAGCTATTATTCTTTATAACCCAAGTTTTAAGTTTGAATCCCCAAGGAGGAAAAAAATTAGAAAAGCACCCCTCTTTTCCATGTACAGCAGTGAAAACTGACATGCTGTTTGGGGGGGTCTCTTTATGACATGGGGCTTAGTATTTTTACCTCTGCTTATGGTAAGAAGTAACTTAAAATATGCACACTGACTAGTGCAAATATTGATACTTTCTCTAGGTCATGCTTTTCTGATTGGGGGAGATCTGATCACATTTCTGTGAAAATAAATTCCAAAAGGTATTTTTTTTCCTCAGATGGTCACTTGCCAGTGAAACTACTTATAAGAATGTTGACTGGATGATTTTACTCCACCTTGCATGCAGAAAAGTAAAAATGAAAATCTCTTTGAAAATTGTCATCTTTGCCAAAGAGAAGTAGAAACACATCTAAGATGTGTTGCATGATCAGCTAGGGACAGGTCTGCTGGCACAATGCTGCATGGTCAGAGGGCTGCACAGATGGAAATGCAGCATGCTTACTGAGACGTGGAGAGGAAGCAAAGACGCTGCTTTACTTTATGGTGAAACCGTGTGTCAACAACAAATTATCATATGTCCGGATATATATCTGGATGAATATACCTTTCTTGCACCAAAATGTGCCCTCCATTTTGTTTGCACAAGTCCCGGAAATTCTCATAGTGGGGGAGTTTGGGTCTGGAAGTTGAGTGTTCAAGATCTGGACTTAGGTAACATTCAGTCCAGCTCTCTTGTTAAAACTAGGGCAAGTCCCCCCTCATACATATCTGTTAGTGGAGTTGTATTATTCACATAAAAAATTATTACAACGTAAGAAGATAACTCAAAACTTTGCAAAATGTCAGCAAAGATATACGGATGGCAAACAAGCACATGAAAAGATGCTCAAAATCATCATCACTAATCATCACAGAAATGAAAACCAAAACTTCTTGAGAAACAGGCACACGCTCCTGGAATGGCGCAAATTCAAAAGCCTGACAATACAAAGTGATGACAAGCATGTGGAGAAACCAGCACCCTTATATACTGCTCACACACTGGGAATGCAACAGGATACAGCCACCTTGGAAAACAGCTTGCTGGTTTCTTACAAAATTAAACATGCACCTACCATATGGCCCAGCCTCTCTGCCCCGAGCTATCCACCCAAGAGAAATGAAAACATGTGCACACAGAAACCTCTCTGTGAATAGTTATAGCGGCATTCTTCTTAATCACCAAAACACAGAAACAATCAAAATGTCCTTCAACAGGTGAATGGCTGAATGACAGGTACATCCATACAATGGAATATACTACCCAGCAATGAGAAGGAACAAGCCGTGACATATGCAACAATATGGACTGATCTCAAAAACCCTGTGTTGAGAGAAGCCCCATTTCTAGTTTTGAGGCTTAGCTGTGATTCACTTAACTCTCCTGGTTAGGTTTGACTTTTATTAAATCAGTCCTCTGTGCTTCAGCTCCATTTTAAGTTTTAGCTCTGGCAATTCAATTAAATTAATAATTGATGATTAATCAGAAATTAACTATTAATCAGTTGATAACACTTATTAGTAATTAAATTGACACCACCGCCATGACTTCTCTGTATTTTTCATTCATTGATTGCTATCCTAAAAGAAATGATGTCCTATCATAGAAAGAATGATTTGATAATGAAGCCTTAAGACAAGAATCCAGGCAGCCTATAGGCACTAAAGCTGCCAAAAGCCATTTTTTAAGAATAAGAGCATCAGAATTTTCTGATGTACTTTTTATAGGATATAGCCAGTGATTTGCATGCAAATTTAGGTAGGTTTTGAAAAAATCATATTTTTTTATTTTTAAAGATTTATTTATTCAGAGAGAGAGAGAGAGAGGCAGAGACGCAGAGGCAGAGGGAGAAGCAGGCTCCCGCAGAGCCAGGAGCCTGATGTAGGACTCAACCCCAGGACCTTGGGATCACAACCTGAGCCAAAGGCAGACATTTAACTGAGCCACCCAGGTGCCCCGAAAAGATCATTTTAGTTGATAGCCATATATAATATATATAAGTATAATTTTTTTATATAAGTATAATTTAAACAGATGTCCCAAAGCCAGTCCATTGATTGAATTTAGAAAATTAAATATCAGGAAGAAACTTACTAATTAAATAAATAACACAGCAGTAAAATTTTTGGGGTTTGGTGCCATCAGAACTGGGTTTGAATTCTGCCTATGGGTGCAGCTGCCAAGTCACCCTGCTTTCCCAGGCTCCATGGTTCTAAAAGGATGATAATATGTACCTCAAATAGTTACTGAGAGGATGAAAATGACATATAATATATACATCTTTCTATATAACATGACATGTATACACACACACACACACACACACACACACACACACACACTTACATATATATAAAGAGCCTGCCTCGCAGCGGGTGCATCAGAATGGCTGCTGCTATCCTTAAAAGAGTGGCATCTTGCCAAGTTGAGCTGTGGTGTGGGGCAGGTGGCTTTCTAACAGGCTTCTCCCTGGATTCAAGTCCAGTTCCTGTATACCGAACAAATCAGACAGCAGCAAAGTCCTTGACCTCGATGTTCCCAGTGTAGACAGAATTTGGCGTGCTGGCCTGAAAAATGCTGTGTGGACAGCCCTGTATCCATGGTGGGATCTGACCACAAATACAGCTCCCCAGAGAGGCTGCAGGCAGTACTGTGCCCCCCTAGAGGGTAGCTCTAGCTTAGCTCTTTCCTGTAGCTTGACCACAATGCAGAGGCCACACTTGTATCTACAGGTAGGAATGTGCTGCCGTGGCCACCTCCGCACCTTAGGTTGTGTGTTTTGTTGGGACCTCTGTGACTGGGTGTAACCTCAGAGTACGCCCTACGGTCACTGACAGTATAAAGCCAAATAACACAGGATATTTCAGGTTTCTGTCTAACTACACACAACTATCTGTTAAAAGTCCTCAAGCCATTTCTTCAGAGACCATATGACTCAGATATGTGTCCCCCGAATGTGTGTTTGGGTTTTTGGTGAAGAAGGTGATGTGACAATTCAATGGGAGAATCAGTAGAAAACCTTGGCTTGTGGCTGCCCTGATCAATCAAGGCTTTTGCAAAAGCCTCTTCTGTGAGCAAATACCATACTCCTAAATCCACCACTGCCTTTAAGACACTAACATGGTTTCCTTTGCTCTGAATGAGGCCTCATGTGATGGACTCTTGCCTGCCTCTCTACCATCACACCCGCCTTCTTTCCTCACTGCCCTTGTGGCATGGACTGCTGAGTGTCCACCCACATCCCTCCTCCACTCTTTGATGCTAATTTTAGCACAGCAAATGGCTTCCAGCCACAGGATACATCTCTCAGCCTCCCCTGAATCTTGCTATGACCCTGTGAATGAGAAGTGAGAAGTGATGCACGCTACTTGTGTTTCTCGCCCTACATCAAGGCTCACATGTGTATCCCAGGTCACATCCCTCTCCCTACTCCTGAAGGCTAAAGAATAGAGACCACTGGGTGGCTTTGGACTCTAGCCAACCCACTGACAGTGGTAGAGCCACGTTACTGCCCCTGGACCACTTGCTCAGTGTCACATGAGAGGAAACAAACTTCTAGGTTGTTTAAACCACTAAGTTTGGGAGTCTATGTGAAAATAGTTTATCCTGGACTCAACATACTCAGGGGCGCCTGGGTGGCTCAGTAGGTTAAGCATCTGTCTTCAGCTCAGGTCATGATCCCAGGGTCTAGGGTTCGAGCCCCATGTCTGGCTTCCTGCTCAGGGGAACTGCTTCTCCCTCTCCACCCTGCTCTCTTACTATCTCTCTCTCTCAAAAAAAATAAAATACTTTTTAAAAAGTTAACCTACTCATAGGAGTTGATTTGGCAAGCATTTGGTACCTTTGTATGAAAAGACAGACACATGGTCTTGGATGGGAGACAGCTACTTGCCACGATGTACAAATGGAGAGCAGAGCAGGGGCTGACTGCTACTCATCTCTTCTGTTGGTGCCTCTGGGCTCCACACAAACCCAAATCTCTAGTAGGTGGCCCCACCATTCTTCCTGTGTCTGGAATGTTCTCCAAATGCCCATACCACACTTTGCACTGCTCACATCCATCCTTTGGGCTTTGGATTCACTCTTGCTCCTCCGGGGAGTCTGTATTTACTGCCTGCCTACATATGTGCTCTCCTAGCACTGCCTCCTCTTCTCTGTTGTATGGACATCACTGTTTGTCTCGGGAGACTATAAGATTCCTGAAGGCAGAAGCCAGGCCTGTGTCATGCACTTCTGCATTGCCAGGCACAGTTCATGCCATGGTGCAGAACGTAGTGAATATCTGCTGAATGAAGCAATGAACTTCTCCCCATTTTTAGTACTGCCACATAACCACAATTAGGATCGAAATACTAATATTTCGAAATGCTCTGCAAATGTGAAGGCAAACAAAAGCAGCATTTGAGGAGGGTACATATTTATGATCTTTTTCTTCTGCATAGCCACAGAAGCCCAGTGCTTAAATTGTTTATTTTTGTTTTTAAACAATACAGAAAGGGGTTGGGATCCTATAATGCATTTGACTTTTCAACTCTATATTTTCCCTCTGCTAGAGAAGTTTAATTTTTTCTTTTTTTTTTTTTTTTTTTTTTTTTTTAGTTTGTACCCTGGAAAAGTAAGGTGATAAATACAGGCAATCATTGCAAAGTATGACTATTGCCGGGCGCTAATGTTTTCAAATTGCTGATGATTTTTAGGGACACCACAAACTGGCCGCACTGTCAGTAGCATTTGGCAGTCATAACTGGCAGCAGGAAATCAGACTGTAAATTTAGAAAGCATTGTACCATATTTGGGAATGCACCTCAAAGTCACCTCCAAATATGTCATGGTCATGTAGCTGGGGTTCAGAGTGAAGTTAACTATCCCTTATTATGTATTTTTGTGGTATGTGAAAAACTTCAAAAAGCATGGCTGGCACTGGTGTTATTCTGTATGTTAGTAAATTGAACACCAATAAAAAAAAATAAAAATAAAAAAAAAAAAAAAGCATGGCTGGGCAAAAGAGAAAGCCAGTTTGTTGCATCAAGGTAAAAAATTTCAAAGCTTTTAACTTTAAAAATTACCACTACCAAGTTAGGAAAGCCATTAGCACTGATACTTTCTTCATAAACACTTGACTTTACTGAAATAATTTTAAAATTATTTCTGTTACTTATAATTTTAATGCTCATTAAGATCATTTTCATAGTAATGGCTTATGTCAGAGTAAGCTGATAGGCTGAAAAGAGATACTTAGTTTTTTTTTAATTTTTTTTATTTATTCATGATAGTAACACAGAGAGAGAAAAGAGAGAGAGAGGCAGAGACACAGGCAGAGGGAGGAGCAGGCTCCATGCACCGGGAGCCCAACGCGGGATTCGATCCCAGGTCCCAGGATCGCGCCCTGGGCCAAAGGCAGGCGCCAAACGCGCGCCACCCAGGGATCCCCTTAGTTTTAATACATGAGAACTTTAACATACCATAGGATCATGGGAGAGGATAAGATTCATTGTGAATGTCTCCTCTTGAAATGCAACATTAAGTAAATCCTTTTACTCTGTGTTAAGGCATAACACTTGAGGAGAAAAAATAGCTTTGCGATTACGTGTATTATGGCAATTCATCCAATGTGTAGGGCTCCTAGTGCCCCAAAGGAGGGAAACCAGTTGTCATTAAGCTTCTAGGACATTTGTGACAAAGTTCTGCACCAAAGCAATTCAAAATAAGTAAGCTTTGCTATGGTCAGGAAACCTGACAGGGACACAAGGACAAGAGAGACAGATAGAGGGGGCAGCCATTCCTGGGCAGCCTTCTTGAAGGGTCAGTCCTAGGAATAATCTCACTGAACAGTTTAGAAAAAAACATACACAATGAAATCCAGTCTGTGAACACAAGTAAGCTATGAGGAATATTAAGCAGAGAGATCCAGTGTCATTGTGCCCAGACAAAAGAGTAGCTGGTTAAGTTTTATTTTGGACCAGAAAAAAAAAAATTCAAGCACTTTTGAAAAGGAACATGAGTTGAAATGAAAAAAAAAAAAAAAGGCAGAAGGGCATTTTTAAAATCTCAGTTTTGTTTGTTGCTGGAGCTGAAATATGCAGAGCATCTTTTTTTTTTCCCATTTAAGTCCAATTTAGTTAACATACAGCATATAACTAGTTTCAGAGGTAGAATTTAGTGATTCACCATTGCATGTAACAAAACCCAGTGCTCATTACAGCAAATGCCCTCCTTAATGCCCATCACCTAGTTACCTCATACCTCCACTCAATATGCAAAGCATCTTAACCTAAAGTAATGTTGATTGAGTTAGCCCCTGAAGACACAGAGATGAAAGTAAGGGGTTCAGCCTTCAGGAGAAGCTGTGAGTGTGTTGTGACTGCAAACCATATGGTGTAGGAGCAATGGTCCACCACTGGTGGAGGTGGGCATCTAAAAGGTCAACCACAGCTAGATCCTGGCCCCACAGATTACACATAGCAAACCAAGGGAGCCACATGCTCCTATAAGACCCACAGGAGAGTTTTCAGGAACAAAGAGGGCCCCATTGAATGGAAGAATTGCTGATGGAGGCAGTGACTATGACTACAGATTTCAAGATCAGGTGCAGGCATGATGGCCCATGGACCAGGGAAAACTAGACACACCTCAGGAAATGCTAGGGCCCGGGAGTCCAGGTCCAGAAATCAGGCCAGACCAGCTCCCTCTCCATGGGTACTTACACCAAGGGGATGCAGTGTGTATATATGGGTAAAGAGCATGGGATCTGGAGCCTGTGTTCAAATCCTGGCTTTCCCAACATTGCAACTTTGGGCAAGTGACTTAATCTCTCTATGCTTTAGTTTCCTCATCTGTAACACTAGACTATTAATGATAGTATTTAACTTTGGGTTTGTTGAGAGCATTAAATGAATTGACATATATAAGGCACTTTGAATAGTACCTGATACCTGGCAGGCAATTAATTGTTTGTTGAAATCTTAGCTATTGCTATTATTAGTTCCATCCTTCCCAGGGATACCTATCCTCCCTGCCTCTCCTGATCTTTAATGGTGAATGAGTGGAGGAATGTCATTTCTGGTAAAGACTCTGGTGATGATGATCTGAGAAAGCTTGCCTGAGCTTTCACTTATATCTGGCCTGGGCTTTGCTTTGTAAAGGGAGAGATCTTCCCCACCAACCCAGTCCCTGAGTCACTGGGGACAACACCAGAAAGCTGGGAAGTCATTTATTCTCTGTCTCCTGGGTTCCCCTCTACAAGGCAGAGAGAGGGCTATTTACCCCTGGGCCACTGGCTGCCATATCCCTTGCTTTCGTCCCCTGTACACTTCTTGAGAGCTAGACTGGTGCCTTTCCTATAGTGCCTTTCACATCACATCACATCCCATCACAGGTGATCAGCAACATTTTCTTGATTGACACAGGAAACAAAGAACTGCCCCACCTGCTTATCATAGCCCAAAAAGATGTAATAGAGAAAAAATTTACTTAAAAGTAAAAAATCTTCCCAGAAATGTAAGATATGTATTGAAGAAGCTAGATTAACATAAAATTAGTATTGATACAAATAAGCTACTTTAGTAACCCAGATCCAAGTAGATTTTAAAAGTAAGATTGAAGGAATGACTTTATGAAAAGTCTGATCAGAATCTCTGGACTGGTCCTGGAATCAGCTTAGGGATGTGACCCATTCCAGTTCTCTCAGGATACAGAGACAGGGTGAAATAAATAAAAAAATCTTTTAAAAAATGTAACTCTTTGGTATATAATTGAAATTCTGTAGACTAAGTATTTGGCTTAAAAAATATAAAAAATATCTTCTCTAAAATTTGTAAACAAAAATTTTCAAATCTGGGAACAGTAAACAAGGCTATCACTCGTGTAAAACTCAATAGCAATGTGTTTGAACTGTGTTCTACCAAATGTCTAGCTAAGACTATCGGAATAGAGGGACTGAGTTTCTGGGATTGTGGTGCAAGTAGTGGTTTGGGATAGTTGTTGAAAGGGTACAAGTGTGGATTGGGCAGATCTGTGTGGAATGAACAAATGACGAACAAGCTTACATCACCAGTTGAGGAGTGAGAAGCAAGGAGAGGTGTTTTGCAGTGAGAAAGAAATTCTAGAAAATGAGCATGGAGACCAAAGTTTGGCCCTCTTTCTATGGTGAAGATGAGTGGTTTTTTTGCATATCATAGAATCAAAGAAGGTACCAGAGAGTCACTATGAAAAACAAGAAGAAATAGGCAGAGTTCTAGGAACCCAAGCCCTACTTTTTCTTCAGATGTTCCATTTTGTCTTACATATGATATTTATGTATATATGAATTTCATGGGATAGTTAAGATTCAGTTTGAGGGCAGGAGAGGAAAAGATTTCCACTGCTTAAAAAAAATTTTTTTTAAATCACTGGCCTAAATACCATGCTTAGGGCCAGCCCTGAAGTTCTAAACAGCTAACCTAGCAAAAATCATGCAAGGTGGGCTCTGAAATGAACACAGTCTTTGTGTTCATTAATTAATAAAATTAATTCAGTTTCTTTCACTGAAATTTTAAATTCTTACACAGATGACACTAAGAAGTATCCTTTTAAATAATTTTAGCAAAAAAGAGAAGACTAAAATTAATATTTAGGCATATATTAAAAACTTCAAGGATTATCAGGAGTTTTTGTCAGAGTTGTTGGAAACATTACTTTGCAAAATTAATGGTCATATTTTTGGTTGCCATTTTTACAAATCTTAAACATTCGGTGGGTTTTAAAAGAGAAATTAAGTAAGCACAATCACATTTGACTTATTCCTTCCCACAAATTGTATCACAAAAGGAAAACATTTCCCAAATGGGTAGCAAGTGATGAGACAGACTTCTAAGGCACACTTGATACCAGTAGGGTGCAAGGAAAGGAAGACCAGAAGAGGCCTTGAGAATGAGGTTAAGTCAACTGGAGTTTAAGAAAAGCAACCATTGGGCAAAAAGAATCTTTCATTTAAGGTTATTTCCCAAGAAATTAGTCATTTATTTTCATCCTTATGAGCTTAGTTCCAATTTAGTAGGAGCAGGAAAAGCTATTTCTTTGACATTGAAGAAGAAAAAATGTGGCTCTTCTCTCCAGCCTTGTGCTTTATTTTTTTTTCCATATTAAGCTGCTCTTAAAGCTGAAAAGAAATCAAAATAAAATTGGGAAAGTGGTTTCACTAAAGGATTTTTTTTTTTCCTTTTCAATTCTTCAGCTTCAACTTTTCTGGATATCTTTCCATTTTTGCTCCCATGCAGGACGAATTCTATATCTAGTAAGGTATTTTAAATATTAACATGTCTTTGGTTTTGAATTCCTTCTAATAACGTGCCAGTTTTTGGAGATAAATATAAATGCAAACAATATAACATTAATAATTCAGACTGATTCTAGTATTGAGGAGTATTGTGGAAATCATTATCCCTTTTAATATATCCATTTTGAGATAATGCTTGGCCTTATTTTTATAGTAAACAATTTTAAATTTTTTCTTAGCTTGGCAAGATATAATTTTATAGTTTGACATCAGACTTTATAAATTCTTAGCATTTGCTAGAGCAAAGTAAACCAAACCAAAATCTTTCCAATGATAATTTCTTAAGGTAATTAAGCTAAATACCTTCTTATAAATAGTGCTTATCTTTTATTGTTTTAAAATACTTCCATGTGAAATTATCAATTATAGACCTACGTCTGTATTTAGTAGGGATATTACTCACATGAACTTGCATTCAAGATTAAAAAGAAAATTGAGTTACAGGCAGAAAATAATTTGACTTTCTGTCCTACACCTACAAACTTATCCTTAACTACATTCAGTCTATACACCTCTCTTGTTTTTGCGTGTTCCTTCTCCTGGCTATACTCCACTATACTCATGATCTCATTTTATCTCCAAAAACTGGAGATTTTGACATTGGCTATTCCCTCTAACTTCTGCATGTTTAATCTTAATATCTCATTGCCTACTTACTCATTTCATATTGCACCATCAGTTGATCACATCCACTATGGAATCCACCATATCAGAGGAGTTTCATTCTCTAGAGATCCTCATTTCTCCAGCTGTCCTTGATTCTTCAGCCAATTCCATTGGCTTTTACCTTCAAAAATTCTGAGATTGCTTTATTGGTAATCTCTAGAATTTTCAAGTATCCAAATCCAAGGTATTCTTTTCAGTCCTCAAATTACTTAATCTCCCTAAGTCTCATTATAATATTGATCCCACCATCTTCTTAAAGTGCCACCTTTCCTTAGCTCCTGTGATTCCATAGTCTCCTGGTCCTCCTTTCACCTCTTTGTTGACTCTTCATCTCCTTTGCGGGTCTCACTTCTTTCTGGCTAATCCACTTGTTATGACTTTTTAAATAATATAAGTAATGTATGTTCACTGATAACAAATTAGAAACTAAAGATGAAAAAAAAGATAAAAAATATTAACTGAAGCCTGCTGAAGAAGACCTCTGTGAATCTTTTTTTGAGGAACTTTGGCTTTGAACATCTTGAAAGATACAGAGATGTGATATATGTGTATATGTGATATCACACACATATTTACATAGCTTTATGAAGCCTATGTATCTTTATGAAGCCTTAACAACAGCTTTGAAAGCCATGGTCCATGAATTATGAGACTGGGTGACATTTCTCTTAGAGGGTATATAGAGAAAAGAAAAAATGAGAGGGTTGATATGATATCCTGAGTCATACCACGAAGGCAAAGAAAGAGGATTATGCACACACACACACACACACACACACGCAGAGTATTAAAGAGAAAAAATCAAAACAAATAAGGAAAGTGCTATTTTAGGAAAGTCAAGAAGAGAGATTATTTTGAGAACAAGGACATAACCAGTGGGACCAACTGAAAAGTGAAGAAAGACAAGAACAAAAAGCACATACTAGATTCATAGCAAAGCAATTTCTAATAACCTCAGAAAAGAGATGAGGAAATGAAGACAGCTAGTGAGGCCACTCTGGAAAGTTTGGCAGAGAAGAAGAGGGAACAAGAATGGTAGCTGAAAGGGGAGGTAAAGGCAGATTGGGTGGTTTTTTCTTTGTTTATTTTGTGTCCTGAGACAGTAGAAACTTGAGTGTGCTTATGTGCTCATTGGCAAGTGCAGGAAGAGAGGGGAGCCAGTGAAGGTATCGGACTGAGAATGATATGGAGCAAGCTCCTAGAGGAATGGAGAGGTGGGGGAACACAGAGCTTGAGGGCATGGAGATGAGTTTAGCCTGGAGGAGAGACACCTCTTGTGTATGACAGATGGCAAGGGGGAAAGGATGGGCACAATTGCAGTGGTAATCTATGCACGAGATGACAGGGAGCTGGGCAATTTCCCTTTTTGTGATTTCTATTTTCCCCATCAAGTAGGAGGCAAAGGCACAGGCTGAGAGCAAGGGAACTGAAGTAGTGAGTTGGGTAATTTGAGGAGAATAGAGAAAGTTTTAAATAGCTGCTGCAGAGAAAAAAAGCTGATGAGAAAGGATACCTTTGTGGATTGCCAGAATTGAGAGCCAGTTGAGATAAGAGACCATGAACATGTGTGCATTATCCAGAAGCTTAGTTGGGATCTGGGATTTCAATTTGTAATATCAGTATGTTAGGAGAATAGTAGAGAAAAGAGAGCTAAACTTAGTGATGGAAAAGCAGCTGACATGGTGAAGCCCAGAAGGTAGGTAAGAGCAGGAAGACTGTGAATATACAAGTGTCTCCTGTGTTTTCAGTCCCGTTCTGTCTCTACCAGAACCTGGAGCTTCTGCTAGAGGGCAATTAGAGGCAGATATGGAACAGTTACTGGATTAGTAAGGCCCAAGTATGACCATGAGAATAGCTGACTAGTTTTATGGAGTAGGGGTAAAAATCAATGGAACTGAGAAGGTCAAATTCTGAGGCTATAGGTGACATTATTGTTTGGGTCAAAGTGTTTATTTTTTTTATTTTGAGATGAGATGTCATCTTAAGTCACAATTTTATTCATGTTACCAAAAAACAAAAACAAAACACCAAAACAAACAAAACCCATAGTCAGTAGTTCAGATGTTAGCTAAGGCTGCCATTCCCATGATCATGTAGGAAATATTGGCTCAAGCTTCCCTCTGCTTTCCATGCCCTAGACAATGTCTAATTTAGAGGGAATTGTGTGTATTACCCAGAGTCTGATTATTTCATTCAGGTTATGGATTGTTTCATTCTTATAAGCATTTTGTACCCAGAGCTGACATAGATTTCAAATTTCACCCTTTTATCTTGTTCTCCCCACTAACTTCTACCTTGATGAGAATAATAAACAAAAACATTCTTATAAAGTCATTGTATACAAAGCAAAAAAATTTAATTAAAAAAATCAAAGATTTGTAGTGATGGAAGGAAATATACATTGTAGCAATGCCAACAACTTCAAGACAGGTATTACATTTGGCAGCTGGTAAAAAACCCATGGCCGTTTCTGAACTAGGCTTTCATTCTCCCAGTGGATCACTTTACTGTCTCTTCCCTTCTCTGCCTTTTCTTCTTAAAAAGAAGAACAGATTCTCACAAATTGCTGATCTGAGTGATTCAGTTTTCTCAAGGCTATACCTTTCAAAGTTAGCTCCAGATCTTCTTGCATATCAAAAATTTGGCCTCATCCTTAAATCCAAGAAAGAGATGATGGTGGCTCAGATCACCGCAGCAGAGGTAAAGAGGTCAGATTCTGGGTACATTTTGAGGGTAAAACAGGATCGGTTCATGGCTTGGATAAAGGCAGTGAGAGAAAGCAAGAAGTCAGGGATACTCCAAAGTTTTTGGCCCAAGCAACTAGAGAGATGAGTTGACATGAACTGAGGTGTGGAGGCCATAGGGAAATAGGTTTTGAAAGGGTCAGGGATTGAGCTCTGTTCATCCTCTGTGAAACTCAGTGTATTTTCTTTCCAAGTGCAGATGTCAAACAGGCAATTGAATGGTCTGAGCTGGAGACTTATATATACATATATTTGATAAATAAATAAATAAATAAATAATAAATAAATTATATATATACAGCCTCTCTCAGAAAAATATTTCTAAATACTCTCTCAAAAACTGTTCTAACAATAGAACACAGGCAACCACATAGACTTTCAGTCTCTTCTCAATGGGAGATAACTCACATTAAATGCAGGCATTGTATTAAGAGCTGATATCCAGGACATTTTTCCTGGAGTCTGAAGAAAACCTATAGCTTGTTCCAAGCATATTAAACTCTTGAATATACTTTTGCTTCCTTCTGAAATCTAACATTACGTTCAAGTGACTAAAAAAAAGACGGAGAATTGGAGAGGAGAAAATAACAAAATTTTGTAAATTCAAATTCAGTGGAAGAGTGACAACTGCCTGGCAGACCTCAGGAATCAGAATGTAAAGTCAACAGTGGGAGAAACTCAGAAAAAAACCCAGCTTACAATGTGGAAGCCTCAAAATATTAAGAACTGGTAGCCCTAAGTGCCTCTGGAATTGGTCTGTAGGGTTCAGGATGGAGGCTATAATAAGGGAAACTGAGTAAAAGCTAGAGCCCCTTCCCTAACTCCACTCAGTAAGTCACTGCCCTCTCCCAACACAGCAGCTGCCCAAATAAAACAGTCTCTGGACTGGAGGACAGCAGCCCCTGTGAAGTAAAGATATTCTACTGAAGATGGAGATTAAGTGACCATATAAACACCGAAGCTAAATGGATGATCTGCCCTTCTCAGTCCCAAATTCCTACAAGTGAGTCCCTTCCTCTACAGGTTGGAGTTTGAAAAGCTCTTCCTTGGAGAATCTGACTAGCTCAACACAGAAGATTTCAAGATACTGACCTGGGGAAGACCCCAGCCAGCCTTTCCAGGGCCTCTGGTGGCTGTGGGAAACTGTTGTATGTGAATTAGAAAAAGATGTTCCCTCTGAGAAGATGTAGCTTTGTTGGTCTGAGACTTAAAAAGGAGATAACACGTTTGAGGGAAGAAAAAGGCATCCCTTCTTCCTTGACCAGTGAAATAGTGAGAAAATGAGAGCTGCTTTTCAGGCCCCTTTAATCCGGTGTTTTCATCGAGAGCACAATCCTGAGTGGCCTGAGACCACTCAGATTCTCCTACAGTAAAACACAGCCAACAAGCCCCATTTATGTGCTCAAATTCTCTATTCACCCAACAAGTAACATCTGAAGAATGTTTTGAATATAGAAGACAAAAACTGAAACAAATGGAAACAAATCAGTGCTTTGAAGAAACATAGTGTAGCAGAGAGAATGAAAAAAGTGAACATCCTCAGAGAGAAAGAAAGAAAGAAAAGAAAGAAAGAAAGAAAGAAAGAAAGAAAGAAAGAAAGAAAGAAAAGAAAAGAAAGAAAAGAAAAAGAAAAGAGAGCATTCAGGGAACATGAATTGGAAGATAAATCTCTCAGAGGTCTCTATCCATTGAGAAGATCCAATAATTATAGGGGCACCTGGGGTCCAGTCAGTTAAGCCTCTGATTCTTGTTTTCAGTTCACATAGTGATTTCATGGGTCTTGGGATCGAGCCCCACATCAGACTCCATGCTCAGCAGGGAGCCTGCTTGTGTATTCTCTCCCTCTGCTCCTCCCCACCATTTGCTCTCACTTTCTTTCTCCCTCTGTCTCTCTAAAAATAAATAAATACATCTTTAAAAAAAAAAAAGAAGAAGAAGAAGATCTAACAATTGTAAATATTTATGTCCCCAACTTGGGAGCACCCAAAAATATGTCAATTAAAAACAAACATAAAGAAACTCACTGATAATAATACAATAATAGTAGGGGACCTTAACACCCCACTGATTTCCAAGCAGAAAATCAACAATGAAACAATGGCTTTGAATGACATACTGGATTAGATGAACTTAATAGATATATTAACACTTCATCATAAAGCAGCAGAAAACACATTATTTTCAAGTACACATTGAAGATTCTCCAGAATAGATCACATACTGGATCACAAGTCAGCCCTCAACAAATAACAAAAAGATCATACCATCCATATTTTCAGACCACATGCTATAAAACTTGACATCAATCACAAGAAAAAAATTGGAAAGACCATAAATACAAGGAACTTAAGGAACATCCTACTAAAGAACAAATGGGCTAACCAGGAAATTAAAGAAGAAATTAAAAAAAAATAATACATGGAAGCAAGTGAAAATGAAAACATGACAGTCCAAAACCTTTGGGATGCAGCAAAGACAGTCCTAAGAGGGAAGTATATAGCAATACAGGCCTACTCTAGAAGCAAGAAAAATCTCAAATATTCAACCGAACCTTACACCTAAAAGAGCTAGAAAAGGAGCAGCAAATAAAGTGTAACATCAACGGAAAAAAGGAAATAGTAAAGATTAGAGCAGAGGTAAATGATATAGAAACAAACAAACAGTAGAACAGATTGACAGTAAGAGCTGGTTCTTTGAAAGAATTAATAAAATTGATAAGCCCTTAGCGAGACTTACCAAAAAGAAAAGAGAAGGTACCCAAATAAATAAAATCACAAATGAAAGAGGAGAGATCACTACTAACACCACAGAAATACAATTAGAATATTATGAAAAAATTCTATGCCAACAAACTAGGCAATCTGGGAGAAATGGATAAATTCCTAGAAACATACAAACTACCAAAACTGAACAGAAATAGAAAACTTGAACAGACCATAACCAGCAAAGAAATTGAAAGATTAATCAAAAATCTCCCAACCAACAAGAGTCCAGGACTAGGTAGCTTCATAGGCAAATTCTACCAGACATTTAAAGAAGAGTTACTTCTTTAACTTAATCTTCTAAAACTAAACTTATTCTTCTCACATTGTTTCCAAAAATAGAAATGAAAGGTACAATTCCAAAGTCATTCTACAAGGCCAGCATTACTTGATTCTAAAACCAAAGACCCCACTAAAAAGGAGGGGAGAATTATAGGCCAATAACCTTCATGACCATGGATGCAAAAATTCTCATCAAGATACTAGCAAATCAAATCCAACAGTACATTAAAAGAATTATTCACCATGATCAAGAGGGAATTATTCCTGGGCTGCCAGGATGGTTCAATATTCACAAGTCAATCAATGTGATATACCACCTTAATAAAAGAAAGGATAAGACCCATGTGATCCTCTCAGATGCAGAAGAAGCATTTGGCAAAATACAGCATCCATTCCTTATAAAAACCCTCAACAAAGTAGGGATAGATGGATAGATGGAACATACGTCGACATCATAAAAGCCATATTGGAAAGACCCACAGCTTATACCATCTTCCTGAGAGCTTTTCCTCCATGGTCAGGAACAAGGACAGGGATGCCTTGTTCTCACCACTACTATTTAACATAGTCCTGGCAGCCTTAGCCTCAGCAATCAGACAACAGAGAGAAGTAAAAGGCATCTAAATTGTCAAGGAAGTAGTCACTTTCACTATTTACAGATAACATGATACTCTATGTAGAAAACTTGAAAGACTCCATGAAAAAATTGCTAGAACAAACACATGAATTCAGTAAAGTCTCAGGATATAAAATCAACATACAAAAATCTCTTGCATTTCTATACAGCAATAATGAAGCAGCAGAAAAAGTCAAGGAATTGATCCCATTTACAATACACCAAAAATCGTAAGGTATCTAGGAATAAACCGAAGAGGATTAAACCGAACCCAAACCATAAGATGCCTAGGAATAAACTGAATCAAAGAACCAAAGACCTGTATTCTGAAAACTGTAGAACACTTATGAAAGAAATTAAAGAAGACACAAAGAAATGGAAAACATTCCATGCTTGTGGAAGAACAAACATTGTTAAAATGTCTATACTACCCAAAGCAATCCACACATTTAATGCAATCCCTATCAAAATACCACCAGCATTTTTCACAGAGCTAGACCAAACAATCCTAAAATTTGTACGGAAATTCAAAAGACCCTGAATAGCCAAAGCAATCCTGAAAATTTTAGAAAAGCAAAGCTGGAATCATCACGATTCCAGACTTCAAGCTCTATTGCAAAGCTGTGTCATCAAGACAGTATGGTACTAGCACAACAAATACAAGTACAACAAATGGTATGGTACTGGCACAACAAATACAGGTACATAGATCAATGGAACAGAACAGAGAATCCAGAAATGGACCTACAACTCTATGGTCAGCTATTCTTTGACAAAGCAGAAAGAATATCCAATGGGAAAAAAATCTCTTCAACACATGGTGTTGGGAAAACTGGACAGCAACATGCAGAAGAATGAAACTGGACCACTTTCTTGAAATAAATTCAAAATTGATGCAAGACTGAAATGTGAACCAGCAAACCACCAGAATCCTAGAGGAGAACACAGGCAGCAACCTCTTCACCCTGGGCCAGAGCAACTTCTTACTAGATACATCACTAGAGGAAAGGGAAACAAAAACAAAAATGAACTACTGGGAGTTAAGATAAAAATCTTCTGCACAGTGAAGAAAACAGTCAAAAAAACTAAAAGCCTATGTAATGGGAGAAGATATTTGCAAATGACATATCTGAAAAAGGGTTAGTATCCGAAATCTATAAAGAACTTAGCAAACTCGACACCCCAAAAACAAATAATCCAGTTAAAAAATGGGCAGAAGACAAAATAGACATTTTTTCCAAAGACCCAGATGGCTAACAGATATATGAAAAGATGCTCAACATCACTCATCATCAGGGAGATAAAATACAAATCAAAACCACAATCACCTCACCTGTCAGAATGGCTAAAATTAACAACTCAGGAAACAATGTTAGTGAGGATGCAGAGAAAAGGGAACCGTCTTGGCACTGTTGGTGGGAATGCAAGCTGGTGCAGCCACTCTGGAGAACATTTTGGAGGTTCCTCAAAAAGTTGAACTTTTTGCTCAAGGAATTGAGGAATTGCTACGCCCCAGCAATTGCACTACTAACGATACAAAAATACAGAAAGAATACATGCATCCCAATGTTTATAGCAGCATTATCAACAATAGCCAAACTATGGAAAGAGCCCAGGTATCCATCGACTGATGAATGGATAAAGAAGATGTGGCATATATACCATAGAATATTAGCCATCAAAAAGAATGAAATTTTGCCATTTGTAACAATGTGGATAGAGCTAGAGTGTTTTATAAGCAAAATAAGCTAAGCAAAATAAGTCAGAGAAAGACAAATATATGATTTCACTCATATGTGGAATTTAAGAAACAAAACAGATGAATATATGGGAATGGGGAAAATTAGGGGGAAGCAAACTGTAAGAGATACTTCATGATAGAGAACAAACCGAGGTTGCTGGAGGGGTGGTAGGAGGGGATGGGCTAGGTGGGTGATGGGTATTAAGGAGGGCATTTGTTGGGATCCCTGGGTGGCGCAGCGGTTTGCCGCCTGCCTTTGGCCCAGGGCGCGATCCTGGAGACCCAGGATCAAATCCCACGTCAGGCTCCCGGTGCATGGAGCCTGCTTCTCCCTCTGCCTGTGTCTCTGCCTCTCTGTGTGTGTGTGTGTGACTATCATAAATAAATAAAAATTAAAAAAAAAAAGGAGGGCATTTGTGATGAGCACTGGGTGTTGTATGTGATGAATCACTAAATTCTACTCCAGAAACCAATATTGCACTGTATGTTAACTAACTAAAATTTAAATAAAAATTTAAAAAGAAAAAAACTCTCAGAAAGAGTAAAAACATAAAGAGATGAAAAAAGGAAAGATAAAAATAAAAAAAAAAAAAAAAAACAGTGCAAAAGATCTAACTTCAGAATATTAGTTCCACAAAGGAATAACTGAGAAAATGGAGAGGAGGAAATGAAATGAAATAGTTCAATAGAATTTCCCAGAGTTGGAGTACATGACTTACCAGATTGAAATGATGCATCAGGTTCCCTGTATACAATGGATAAAAGTATACCTATCCACAAGATATAGCACTGTAAAATTTTAGAACATTAAGTATAATAATAATAATAGTAATAATAATAATGAAAGATTCTGTAATGTTCAGAAGAGAAAGGATAGAAAAAGAAGATAGAGTGAACAAGAGAAACCAAACATGAAGAACACTTTGGGCTTCTCAACAGTAACATTGGAAGCAAGAAGAAAATGGAGGAATGCCTTCAAAACTCTTCCAACTCTTCAAAAATTATTTCTCACCTAGAATCCTATATTCAGTAAAACTCTTAATCAAGTCATAGAAAAGACATGTGAGTCTTAAGAAGTTTACCTCCTTTGCACATTTGTCAAGAGGCTACTGGAGAGTGTGACTCTGCCAGTATCTTTAAATCTTCAAAGAGAATGTTGAGTTATACTTTTTGTTGGTGGTGGTGGTTGACTATGCATTTTTTTTTTTAAATTTATTGGAGTTCAATTTTCCAACATATAGCATAACACCCAGTGCTCATCCTGCCAAGGGCCCCTTCAGTGCCCATCACCCAGTCACCCCAACCCCCTGCCCCCCTCTCCTTCCACTACCCCTTGTTCATTTCCCAGAGTTAGGTGTCTCTCATGTTTTGTCACCCTCACTGATATTTTCAGAGAATGTTGAGTTACTCTGATTCAAACTTGATTTTGTCCTGACCACGTATTGATGAAGTTCCTGACTGCTTTATTTCCTAGATCATTTTACCCCACAAAAGTGTTCTTTGACTTCCTGCTAAAGAACCAGAGGAAAGTCATAGTGATAACCCAAGGCAGGAAATACAGAGTGGTCTATTCCTTCTACTATATTTCCATGGGACCTGCAGTAACCTGTCAGTACTACATCCTGCCAGCGTTCCCAATTGCAATGAGCCCGGTCTCTCAGGGCTCCCTCCTTTCTCCTTAGATCCCATCACAGAGGCAGAACTTGATGGGGACTCAGAGACTTTACCCTGCTGACCTTCCTCTGAGGGCCTCTTGCCTTTCCTTACAGAAGTGCCCACCCACGTGACTCTCAGCCTCCACTGGGTAGCAATAACCTGACTTCTTCATAAGAGGATATCATGCCAGCCAATACAGTGCTGAAAATGTTTTGTTACATCTCACTTGTTACTAGAATCAGAACAGTGCTTGAAGTATGTTTTCTATTAGAATAGTGCTTGAAGTATGTTTTCTATTGGAATAATAATGGCTAAGAACTAAAGAGTAGTTACTGTGAGCCAAACCTTGTTCTGGGATCCTTATCAGATATAACTTTGTCTCCTTTATGGATAATATTATAGAAAATAATAAACATGGGATTATCATAGGTGGCTTCCCCATGCACATTCCTCTTGGTCCCTATCATATACTCCATCTTTTCCCAGTTTATTACCTTTGTCTGAGAGCAGGAGCAGGCTGGGTGCGAATCTTTTCCTTAATGTGCCTTGTAAAGGTCAGGCAGGGGAAGAGACAATCATTTAAAATATTAAATTATCAGTGTACTTCATTTCGCTGTGGTCTTCTCCATGTTCCTTCGCTTAGATTGAATTTTTTAATTTCAACATCTTCCAACCCAATAGAAAGAAGTAGAAAATCTGACCAAAAAAGCATCTGAGTTCTGATCAAACTCATAAATGAGTTTATAGGATAGGGGCACCTGGGTGGCTCAGTGGTTAAGCGTTTGCCTTCAGCTCACTACATGGGGCTCCCCACAGGGAGCCTGCTTCTCCCTCCGATTCTCTCTCTCTGTGTCTCTCATGAATAAAGAAATAAAATCTAAAAAAAAATGAGTTTATAGGATAATCTTTTCCAAAATGAAGGTAGTTTTATTCAATTATTCTAATAGCAAAGGAGGTGTGATTGAGTTCTGGTTTTCTATAATATAAATTAATAAATAATACCGCTTAGCCTTAACTTTTTGTGAATATTTTGAATTATAGCCACTTCCCTATTCATCGAACTTCTCCCATTTCTCTTGCAAGCATATTCCATATCTAATGCTTTTGTCTCATTTTTATTAATAGCTACTTCATGCCTTTATTTAGCAATGGGGGTGATGTCCTTCTGGACTAGAGACTGATGCAGGAGGAAACTATAATTTGAGCAACTGATCCATCTATTACCATGAACACAGAGCTCTGCTAGTGCCACTTTCTTCCCTTATTTTTTTCACATAACAGGACATGACAAGCCCCTGTTAACATATTAATTGTCGATATAACTAGACCAAAATTATTTATTTGAGTCAATCCTACTGGAACTCTAGCAGAGAAAGTGGGCTGATAAAAAATTCATTTTACTCTCTCTACCCTACAACAAACAACTTCGCATTCCAGGTAATACCAACAATGGTAATTATAACAATCATCATGTATGAGCAAGTAGAGCAAGCACTTTACATTTGTTATTTCATTTAATCCTGGTGAAAAGGTACTACTGCCAATCCTAATTTTACTAATACGAAAAGTGAGGATCTGGGAGACTTAACCACATGTCATACACGTTAAGGAGAAACCAGGGTTCAGACCCAGACTATGAACTCAAAACCTGAACTCATAGCCACTGTACTCCATAATCTATGAGAACATGTTATTTTTTTTTATTTCCAGAGAATTTTCTTTGTCACTTTGATCTACTCAATAGCAAAATGCAATCCTCAACAGCCCTATCCTCATAAATCTTTTTATCCATTCCTAGCCTCTCACTTCTTTAGCATTCTTATCCAAGAAACTTCCATATGCACAGATATTCTTTGCATTTGATGGGAAGAAAAATTGAAGAGGAACTTGAAGCCATTCCAAACGATACCATGAATTTCTCTGCAGGGCACGCCAAGACTTACCACTTCCTTTTTCTTAAGGAATCTCCTGATGCTGCCAGTTATCGAGGCATTGTCCACTTCTAGAATTTCTAGCATTCTTTAGAGTTGTTAGGGCTTTATTATATGCCCCATTTCTACCTTCCAGTACTCTAGATCCAGCACTCCAATCTGTGTGTGTGTGTGTGTGTGTGTGTGTGTGTGTGTGCACAAAAGCTCCCTATGGGAAGGTTCATTGAAAAACAACGTGAATGAAAAACTAGAGGGTAGACCTACTCAAGTGTAAACAAACATATGCACAGAAGAGGCAGTAGATCAAACAAGTCAGACCCCACTTTCAAGCTCTGTGGACATGAACCTCAGTTCACATAAATAGGGCACACACTCCTGTCACTGGGATGCATGCAGACACCACTAGAAGGCAAACCCCTTGATTCACTTCACTGACTGAACAGAATCAAAGGTTTTGCCCCAACCAGCAAATGTAAAACGTGTTTTGAGGCCCATGGCTCTAGTGAGCCGTCATATGAAATGAATTACCAGGGCTTGAAGTCGGGATGTGAGAGAAACCACTGTGAAGCCTCAGCCAGCATGGATAGCTGGGAAGCCACTGTGCAGGGCAGACACAGTGCAAATGCATTTCTTGTTACTGGGCTGCACGTTTGTGCTACAGCCACACTGCAGTGCCTTGCGATTTGGAAAATAGCTAAAGGGTTCACAGTTCAAATGAGCTCTGGGAACTCAAAATCTTTCTGGAAAACTTGCTAAGCTGGGTGTGCATGCAGGTATTTCAGAGCTCATCCGGCTCTAATTAAAACTCATACTTCCCGTCTGTGTTCACCCAAACAATATTGAGTCAAACCACAAGAAAATCTGTTATCACTCAAATTGGGACCTATTTTTCATACAACTGAAATATTATATAAAATCATGAACTGTTAGGTATAAAAGTAAAAATTGAATACAGACACCGATTCCCATGCTACCTTTGCCTCACCTTCCAGGGGATGTGAATCATGGGTCACAGCTGCGTGCTCAGGGCATGCGCCTTGAGATCAAAGCCTTTGATGCTGGAGGAAGTATTCGAATTAGCCTGATCCACACACCACACCACGCTCTGTGCCCCTCCCCGTGTCCTCGTTCACGCCAATGCTGTAAAAACTAATGTGTTTGAATGATGTTTTAAAGTGTTCTATGCAATTAAGTTGGAAAGCAAGCAGGAGGGCTAGTTTTCCTCTGGTGTACATATGAAACTCCCAATAAATTTAAGGTCCTTGAATGTGTTTTGGGGGAGGGAAAGATTAAAACGGGGAAAGTTTTTGAAAGGAACAAACACTTCAAATAAAGTAAACCTGAGGTGTTTTCCCCCTTGTAATATCAAAACTGTTTTTATAGTTGGAAAATGTCTACGGATCAAAAAATATACACCCAAAGGAGTGTACCGATTCCATAATCACTTGTACCCAATTTGCAGTTCACTTTCCTAAGGAAAGTACTCCTTTATGTAATTATGGCGAAGTATTACAAACCGCCCTCACCTTGCCCCGTGTGTTAGTGATTGAAAAAAACCTGCTGCTCTCTCCTTTCTGTTAGCTGCCTGTCGAATGCAGAATTTTGCACTAAGTTTCTGTTGTGTGGATGTTTCTATTTATTTTAAAGCATTCCTGAGTGTCCTAATCTGTTTATGAGGCTCTTATGAAAAATAAAAGCATAGATTTCTGAGCCCGATTAACAACCAAGACACATATATAGTACATTTGTCCAGATAGTGGTTTGGGAAAGTAGTACATCCTTATTCAATTTGTAAAGCAGCATTAGTAACACAGCCTGTCGGTGTATTAATAAAGCAGTGAGTAACATCCATTTACAGCAGTAAATAAAATGCAGGAAAACCAATACATTCATAGAGCAGCATCACCAAAAGAGTCTCAGAAGGGCTTCTCAAATATCAAGCCATTCATGCCCGGAGAACACAGAAACTTCTGCACTTCCAACACTATACCCTTGATTGAGAATGTTCCTGGCTAAGGAAAATGGGTAGAGCAGGATAAATTAACTAGTGAAGAATAAATCACAGCGCCTGGCACATACTAAGCATGGTAGCTAATAAAATCATTTCACGTTGTACAAACGTTAGGTAACTTGTAGGCCCAATGCCAGTGAGGTACATTTAAGCAACTCTCACTGCCTATCACAGGTATTGTTCTAGGCCATCCTTTTCTTCTTTTATTTATTCTTTTAAAATTTCACCCTTGCTTCTACCTTAGGCCTTTAAAATACTGGACTGCTAGGTTCCACTGGTTTAATTTTTAGATTAAACATTTACTAACCATCATAGGTCATGCAGAATGAAACCTCGTGGTTAATGCAAGAAACTTAGACTAAATTAATTCCCCAAAGAGTAGTAGTCCTCTTAATGCATTCAGGACTAGAGGTTGCTCAGGTCCTAGAAAAAGTCATTTACGGAGTAGACTCATAAAAAGGACCCTGTACTGATTTAACATATTCTAATGGAAAGCATGTGAGTGCATAGTAGATCCTCCCCTCTGCAACCTTTATCTAGCTGACTCCTGGCATTGCCAACACACTGCAGGCTCTCTGTGAAACACCAAGATGCCAACAGCCTGCCAAACGTATGACTAGTACATTTCACACTCACAGTTCATTAGTTTATGTAATATGAAATTATATAACTGGCATCAAGGGTTTGGGAATAAATGCAACTGACTTGGAAAGCCAGAAGAGGGGGGAACCACAGAGCAACAAGTTCTGAGGGCATAGGAGCAAAATGCAGGTTCAGTTTGGGCAGGCATCCAGCCAAGACACTGCTTTCCAAGGGAGCCATGCAAGGCCTGGTAGCAACAGCTGATACCAAGTGAAGCCTGGGCCACTGGTGCCCATAGGGGTCAACCAGAGATGAGGTGGGGACTGCAGCAAGTGCTGACAGGGCTAGCCTGACCTTAGGGCCAAGATTCCTGCTTCCTCATTCCTCCCAAACTAACCAGGGCTGGACTCCAGGGAATAGAAGCCAGAACCAGACTTCAGAACTGGCAAAATAATCACCATGATAATGAATACCACTTATGGAGCTCTTACTTTGTACTAAGCATGGGTTTATGTGATTCAAATGCATAACCTGTGAAGCCAAGCTGCCTTGTGGTCCAGTCCTGACATGGAAATGCAGTCAGACACAAAAGCCTGGCAACTAGGTAGCAATTGAAAGTAATTTTAATTCTAGTTTCCCTCTTGAAAAACAGCACAATTGTACACTGTTAAACTTCTTTAAAATCCTCTTATCTTTTTTTATACTCAGTACATCTGTCTCACCCTAAAGTTGCTCCTAAAATAACACCCCCCCCCCATTCAAACCTTTCCAAACTCTCTATTCAAAACAGGGTGGAAGCTCTTCCCTCTCTCCACTTTCCTCCTTTCCTTCCCCATTTGTTGTTTCTTTCTCTCCCACAAAGAATCCTCTGCCCTTTCTGGTATGAGTTCTCCCTGCCTGAGTTTCTCTAGTTTTTCCTCTCACACTGCATGCTTGGGTCCTTACAAGGTTCAGGAAACAGACAAAATAGGAAGAGAGCAGGGGAAGATAAAAAATGTAAAGACAGGAAGAAGCTGTGAATACTGGCGCACATTCAACACGTTTTAAAGGTCTCTATTATCTTACTCATCTTCTCAAGAAGCCTCAGAGGCAGGTGATCCCCTTAAACTTATGAGATGATAGGGTTTACAGATTCAATAGTAACCTACCCAGTAAGTAGAAGAGTCAAGATACAAATCTAAGGAGCTATGACTTCAAAACCCACCTTTTTGATGACTGTTTGCCTTTTCTAGAAAGCAGCTAAAATGCATAAGGCAATTGTCTAGTTTCTGCTCAGATAGTCTGTGTTCACAGCTAGAAATCTATTACATCTCTTCCTAGACTTAAAAACTATCAACAACAGAGTCTACTGGAGGAGAGACCAAGGACCAAAGCAAAAGCAAGGCAGGCTGGCCTTGTGAGATAGGCATTAGCTGGGCTTGATGGAGCTGGCAATCTATGTTCCTTCAACTTCCTAAACAACTCTTCATATATATAGGGAAGTTGGACGGTAGTTTATTATCCATCCCATTTTCTTGTGGAAATCAAGATTTTAATGTAGCATCAGGCCCTCTCTCATTGAGGGCCCAGAAAAGTCTACAGGTAACTGACATTATTCATTATAATGACATGGCTATAATAAAAAAAATAATATAGTAATAAATAAATAAGCTGTTGGAACAGTTTAATGCTGTATTTATAAAATAATGGAATCAATGAGGGAATTCATGAATTCTTTTGAGTCATCTACTTAGGGGATGGAGGGAGAAAATACATTATGTAAAGGGAAATTATTAACTTGTTAAAATCCTCAAGGGATTATATAATTTACCAAAGAAATGATTGGAATGTTTTGTTTTGATTAAAGAACCAATTTAAAGTTTGGAAAGCAGAAATTGAAAGAAAAAATAGGTCCACTTAAGAATAGAGAAGTATCAATATCAGGCTCCCTTGGCATCCAGACTGGGACTGCTCTTGTTTATTGATTCTGTAACGACATACAGGAGCAAAATCTCCACATTTATAGCTAATACTCAATACTCAAGAGTGATAGAAGGCTATAGGGATGGGGGTGGACAACTAAAATGTGTGTGTGTGAAAAGAGAGTGGTGGATGAAAGTCTGTGTTGAGTATATATTTAGAAGAAGTAGCCGAAGCCTCATATAGCTGTGTCTGCTTTAGCAGCTTTCATATGATAATAAAATGAGGTACAAGAAAATAAATAAATTGATAAAAATATTGAATTGTTGATCAAGAGTTAAAAGTTGCAAGCTAGAAAAGGGATTTAAGTGTGAGTTATAATACCGAGACACCTAAGCCATGTGTTATAGTAACCAAGGAGAGCTGGCTACTCTGTTCTTCCTTCTCATTATTTTTCAATAATGTTCATAGAGCACTATTTGCTCTTTTTGCAGAGAGAATAAGAATATAAATTAAATAAATGTGTTCATAGAGGTGTGTGTGTGTATGCATGTGCACATATGTATAAAACTGCCTAACAATCTTATATTGACGTATGTTCCCATGGTCACATCCTGGACCCTGTCAATAAGCAATACAAGTTTATCTATAAAATCTTAAACTCCACATAATCCATTCTCAAACTCTAATGTCCTATTTTTCAACTTCCTGAGCTTCCATCTCACTGTTTTCTCACTTCACAGAGATCTGCCTTCCTACCTTCCTAATTCTTACAGGTCATCCTCCCAGATTATAAGTAGGCTTCTTTTTATTTTTTATTTATTTATTTTTTTTTTTAGATTTATCTATTCATGAGAGACACACAAAAAGAGAGGAGGCAGAGACACAAGCAGATTCCTTGCCGGGAGCCCAATGCGGGACTCAATCTTAGATCCCAGGATCATGCCCTGAGCCAAAGGCAGATGCTAAACCACTGAGCCACCCAGGCATCCCTATGAGTAGCCTTTTCTGTTTGTCCTTTCAGTCAGCTCAGACTGTATGACTATTCCAATGAGTTGCAGTGCTATAACCTATTTCCTCCATCTTACACCTCAGTGATCGGATGATGCTGGAGAAAAACACTAGTAATGTTATTAAAAAGATAAACTGAGGCATGATTCAAACCAGGCAGTGCCAAACTGAAAGTGGTTAGGAGCACTCCAGGAGCTAGGGGAAAGTTTTTAACAAGATACAGAAGCAAAGCAAGGAAATTATTTGATTGGCTATAGCATAAGCTCTTGCCTTATTTGGGAAAGCCTATTTGTGATTGGTTAGCCTCAGGTTTCATATTCTTAGATTCAAGTGTGTTGATTCTGGATTAGGTTTTGGTTTGCTTACATAGGCCACCAAATCTTTAGAGACACTTTATCTAATGGCCTCCTGTTTAATTACTTTAACAATGCAAAACTCTCAAGTCAGGAGCTCCCCCAAACAGCTCTGTTTCCCTTATTCAGAAGACGGTATTTCTTTCTCTTGACTCTTAGAAGACTGATCATGTCTTATTCCCTTTGCTTCTCTAGAATTTTGCCCCTTGTCAGTGAACTTCACAATTTAGGACATTACTCTGGATACAGTATGAATGATTGACTGGGGGCCAGGCAAGAGAGGGTGCAAGGACAGTGGGAAAGTGCTGTAGGCTTTACAGGGGTGATGACAATGGCAATAGAGAGAAGCAAATGACTTTGGAATAAGTGTAGGCAGTTGAATCACAAAGATATAATTGTTGGATAGAAGCAGGGGAGATGAGGTGGGAGTGTGAGGTGAGGAGATTTCTGGCTTGAGCAACTAAGTGGTGATATCTTCACTGATATAGGAGAATAATGGGGATGGGGGACCCAGGTTTAGATAGGAAAAAAATTAGAAATTTTATCGGTAATATATTAGGTTCGAGATAGTTCTGAGATTGCCTAATATAGAGATGTCCAAGAAGCACTGGTGGGACTGTTGAACATGATGAAAAATAAGGACCAGGATGTGACCCTGGAAGTGGAGGACAATTCCATGGACAATGAGGAGGTCGAGGACCTGAGTTGCCAGACATCCTTCAGTACCTCAATTTTATCAGGGTTTTCTCAACTCCAACTTTCCAAATGTTTTATATTTTTCATTTTTATTTCAATCATTAATTCACCTGGACATAATGTTTATGTATGATGAAAGATTACCATCTTTATTTTCTTCTTTTTGGATAACCAGATATCCTTGGGCCATTTGTGTTCAACACAAGCTTAACCCCCAAATGTCCCTTGAATTCATTTTGCCCTGAAGGACTTCAGGATCCTTCCCTTTCTTTTCTATAATCCATATTCTGCATGGTGTCATGAAATTTGTCTTTCTAAAATACAAATGTGATCATGTCACTCTGCTGATTAAACTGTTTAAATAACTTCTTTTTATTGCCTACAGAATAAAAGTCCAATCCCTAAGCCTGTCATATTTAAGGTATTTCACATTTATCTTTACAATATCTCTTTGCTTATCACATCTTTTCTGTCATCAACATTTGTACCCAAATGCTACTGTGTAGAAAATAGATGACTCGAATTAAATTTTCAAATCCTTTGTCAGAACTACTCATCTGATTCATAACTGATAGACTTTTTTAAAGTTCTAATTAATTTCTTTGTCAGTTTTTGGTGTCTACATTTTTTATGTCATTTTTTGGTGTATTAGGCATGATACAGTATTATAAGTTTTAGAGTTTATAATCTAAAGGACAGAAAGCATTAATCTACATATCTATTTAATAGGAAAGATATAGGGGCACGTGTCTGGCTCAGTTGGAAGAGCATGCAACTCTTGATCTCGGGGTTGTAGGTTTGAATCCCACATTGGGTGTAGAGATTACTTAAATACATAAAAAACAAAACTTAAAAAAAATAAAAGGGATGATATAAGGATAGTAATAGGCATTTGAGTAAACTGCTATGATAGTTCTGATAAAGCAAAGATAGCATCTTATTTGATGAAAATCAGTGGAGGCTTCGTGGAAAAGTTAACTGGGTCATGAAAGATAGGTAAAATTTAGAAATTCAGAGAAGAGAATGAGAGGGCCTTTTAGGAAGAGGGATGGCATCAATCAGGGCAAAAGAAGTGGAGAAGTGTGTGACCTTGGAGTACAGGATAGAGCAGGAGAAAGATAAGCGGCTAGAAAGGTAAACTGAGGCCAAAGCACAAAAATCCTTTAAAGGATGAGTTAACAGACTGTTTAACTCGTTAGTTAACTAACTGTCCCAAGCTGTAGTTATTTAGCACTGGGAGTCAATGCAGTTAGGGGATTGACATAATTAAGTTGTGACATGATCAAGTGGGTTGGAATGCAGAGAAATCATATCTAAGAGGTTGTACTAATAGCCGAGGCATGGTGTGCTGTTGGCTTGGCCTAGAGGCAGAAAAGTCAGAAAGAATGCAAGACAAATTTCAAAGCAGACTCCATAGCAGTTAGATGACCAAAGAAAGGTGGGAGAAATAGGTCTATCTCAGCTTCAGGAAATAAAATGGTAAGCATTTCATGAGAAATCTCGGTCTGGTTAAGTACCATTTATATTTGCATTTGCCTAAATGGCATTTCTTGTCCTTTTTCTTTTCTTTTCTTTGTTTTTTTTTTTTTTTTTGGTGACTTTTAAAAACATTTAATATTAAAAATTGTTTTCAAAGCCTAACTTTATGCCTTGAGATTAATGGTTTTATACTTTGTTTCCCTCTCCGCCCTCCTCTTTTACATGTGACAGCTACTGCTGGGTATGATTGGGTCTTCTGACCACGACCTCCAGGAAGCCGCAGCTGGATGTATATCCAACATACGCAGACTGGCTCTTGCTATAGACAAGGCAAGATACACTTGAAATGTGCACAGACGTTACAAACTACCAAATTTTACATGACAGGGAACATGTCAGTCCCATGGCCAAGAAGCCTAGATCAGGAAGCATGTTGAGCAAATGCTTTACAGACAGATAAATGTCTGAATGAAAACACAGGAATTAAAAATGCAAAGGGTACTCTTCATCCAAAAATTGCATAGATATTTGTGTTCTATTTAATATTTTGGGGATATGCCATGTAATGAAATGTAAAGCTAATAAATTTGTGGTAATTTTCCAGATAGATATGTATACAGTACATATATCTATTTCAGTGATACTTTTGAATTTGTGATGATTTTAATAAAAGATATGGCCTTCCTGGTGTGCAGTCCTATAGTCATTCTGCATGTCTTTAGAATTCTTCTGTTAAACCTATCTCACTGCCCTGTCATTATGGTTTTGTCTGTTTGATCACTTGCAACCCACGGGAGAGCTCTAAGGAGATGTGCTGATTTCACGAACTGTTATTAAATAGAATTTAGAGTCAGGCAGCGGGACCTAGAGAGATCATCCTGAGGTCATTCTAGATTTCTCCTAAATACTATCAGACATCGGAGAAGTTAATGTATGGCTGTCACTGTACCAGATAATGTAAATCACAAAAACATAAGCAATGAGTGGGATTTTTACTTTTAGACTTACGAAGCATAAACAATTATGTTTTATTTCCCTCACAGGACTGACCAACACTTTTATTGAAGAATTAATTTATGTTGCTGTAAGGATAATATTACTTCACATAAAATTGCTTTGAATTTCTGAACTCGCCTTTAGCACACAGAGTACATTTTTTTAAGTGGCCACAAAAGATTAATAGCATTTTATCAGGTTATGGAAACATTAGAGGCCACTTTAAGGAATCGCATATGTAACCTTGGTGTGCTAAAATGTTTGGGAACTAACTGTCCCAAGCATCCAGTACTAGCCAGGAAAATCATTTTGTATGCATCAGTTCCATAAACTGACTATCTCAGTTAATTCTTTGAAGAACAGGCTAAGCGGTTTTTATTAAGAAAAATACTAAGTGCTGTCTATGTTTGTCATAATTTGGAGAAGATCATAAACTTAATTGAATTAAATGTAAATAATTTGTATGAAATGAGAAGCCTGTAAAGGATGAAAATTATACTAGTGATAGATTATCTGATAAAAAAAATAAGACGTTTCTGAGAATTTCAAGGTTTTGTAAAACATCAATCCTATTCCGTCCTCTGAAAAAGAGGTCATAAAAGAAGATAATAAGAACAAGGCAATAGTATTAATGCTAACTAAGAACTGGATTTAAATAATAGTGTAAATCCTTTAACTTTCAACATATTTCTAATGGTAAAGTTACTGTTTGCCTGTGCTTCACAAAAATTAAAAATACATCTTAGAAATCATGGATTATGAAAGCTGTAGAAACTGAACAAACATTATTGTTATATTTTTATTAAAGGAAGCTTTTACCACTATCTTAAAATATCAAAATATTCTTGATATTAGGGAGACCTAGGAGCCAAGGGAAGCAGCAGGTAGAAAACAGCAGCACAGAAAGAATTGGAAGAGTCATTGGAAGTGAAGGACTGTTCTTTCACAATATGCTTCATAGAAGGAAGCTGGGGTTTTCATTTTTTATGGTTAATAAATGCATAAAAGAAAAGCAACAGTGCCATTTGAAATGAAACTAAGGGGACACCTGGGTGGCTCAGTGGTTAAGCGTCTGCCTTCCAGCTCAAGGAGTGATCCTGGAGTCCTGGGATTGAGTCCCACATCAGGCTCCCTGTATGGAGCCCGCTTCTCCATGCCTATGTGTCTCTCTCTCTCTCTCTCTCTCTCTGTCTCATGAATAAATAAATAAAATCTTTTTAAAAAGTGAAATGAAACTAAGCACTTGAAAACAGTTCAGGGAAATTAACGTGAAAATCGTCTTGTGTGTTCCTAAGAATTCTTTTAAATTCTTTTTTTTTTTTTTCTTTCTTTTTTTTTTCTTTTTTTTTTTTTTCTTTTAAATTCTTAACTCCAGGAAGGTAGTATCTTTAGGTACTACAAATGAGAACCTGAAGTTAAGGGTTAATTTTGGTTTGTGTGTGTGTGTGTGTGTGTGTGTGCATCTGTGTGAGAAATGACATCACAGAAAACTCTGAACTCGTGAGAAAAATGTCAAAGACAGTGAAAGTACCCAGAGCTATCAGAGAACAAGCAAGGGACAGTCACACCATATCTTTGCTACTATATGCTACAATAGCATTCATCTTTTCTTTCTTTCTTTTTTTTTTCATTAGTTTTTGGTAAGATTTTGTGTGTTATAATTTATTTTCTGCTATTTAAAGCTGGCAACCTTAATTCCTTATTAGTTTTCAGCAACAGTTCTTTTTTAGATTTTACTCTTCCCCAGGACATCCTGGGAATCCAATATACTCTTGGTGATAGCCGGCTGTTTCATTTTGAAAGGAATTTAAGGTGGAAGGAATTTTAAATAGATATTCTTTGATCTTCCACCATCTTCAGTTTTCAGGGCTTCCTTTTAGAAATCTTGCCGTGATCATTCTGCTGTTTAGAGTGAATGTTCTTTTGCCACTATCAGAATGACTTGCACTAAAAATAACTTGTCTCTTTTTATAACTGTCTTAGGTTCTGACAGTTAACAGGAATTTGGTTTTCATTTATGGAATGGCATTGCAAATCCTGTTATTTTGAGAGATTTTGGTATTATCATTATGCCTCCCTAAGGCATGGAATTAAGAGACTATGATCCAAAATACTCAGAAAATGCATTTCCAGTTAGGAAAATGAGAATCTCAGTTGTTGATAAACAGACAACTGAAATCATTGGGTAAATCTTTTCTTTTTCTTTTACCTAATGGGAGTAGGTTTAAAAGATGATTTCACAGTTCAGTAATTCAAGATATTTAATCTCATCCCACGGAAGACTTGGGAAATAAATAGGCTATGTTTATTCCTATAATTCAGTGAAAACAGTAAGGAAACCCACTTTTTTAAGAATCTCACTGCCTCAAATGCACTAAATTCCCCCCTAAAAAACACTTTCTCATGTACTCAAATGTAGAATTCTGTCCCTTGATGACACTGGAGTAGAAAGAGAACCAAATTGTACATAATGCTAATTAATATATACAGGCACTGTATTATATACTTCTTCCTACTTGTGATCTTATTTGAAATACAGAAGAATTGGTAAAAATAGATAATCTCGTATCATACTAGGGTCTATCTAAATGGGCACAATCATCCTGCAAGGGCAATTTGGCAATGCATACCAAAAGCTTCATAATTTTGTGTGCGTTTTGGATTATGCCCAAGAGTTATTCTACAAGAGTATTTACCACATCATTGCTTATAATGGTACAAATGTTAGGGGAAATTTTGGCTAATCCAATTATGGTCCAACCATACAACAAAAACATGTTGTAGAATATTAACTAATGACATAGAAGGCCTTTCACAAAATATTGTTAAATTGGATAGCAGGTTCTGAAGCAGTATATACACCCTGAGCCACATTTTTAGAAAATTATTAGTATGTAGCTAGACACAATGAAAGAAGAAAGAACTTAAATACACCAATCTGTGATTAAACAAATGATTATATCTGAATAGAGCAACAAGAATGATTTTTGCTTTCTCTTTACCCATCTGTGTTTTCTAATCTGTCCAAAATGAACATGAATTACTTTTTTTCAATAAAAACACCCAATGAATTTACTTTTCTATTATTTGGAAACTGCTAGGATAGACATTCTTCCTAATACTAACTTTAAAAGAGAGATCCTCCATCAACAAATGGGATACACAACCCGTAGATCAAATTAATGAGCAGGGTTTGTTTGTTTTTTTTGTTGTTGTTTTTGTTTTTTTTTTTTTTTGATGAAATAAACATCTAACCTACTATCAGAATATTTTTAATCTGCAAAATTTTGAACATTTCCTTATTTGGTCTTTGTAAATTCAGCAGATCAGTTCTATTCTCAAGCATATAGGAAGTAGACAAATGAAATAACTCAGAAGGTCATTGACAGATTGCTTCATAAAACGTTGTTGTTTTGAAAAGAATGATTTTACCCATTCATTTATTTACTTCATTATAGATAGCTAAGACAAACGATATAGTAATTTACTAACATATTTTGCCCGTATAGTAGAAATACAGTATAAGTCTAATAAGAAATACAGTCCCAACAAAATTTGCCAGCCAGTAAGTAAATTCTGTAGACTATCATAGAATTCTGATCTCCCCTTTTGTGTGCTATTCTTTTATGCTCTAATTGTTAAGATTAATTTCCTTGCCTTCAAGCTTTTATTTTCCTTTTTTCTCTCCACTCAAATCTCTGTCTCTAGCTTCTGTTCCCATTTTCTCTGATGAATGGCTCTTACATCTTCTGCCTCTTAAAAAGTTTTATGCTTTAGTTTCTATAAATGCAAGATGTAAAGTTAATATTTCAATATGCTTTCAATACACAACTGTCATGCTGACTTGAACTCGTCTAACAGATGGAATCCTTATACTCCCAATTCATTATTTTCAAATATTCAAGTAAAAATAATTTATTCTTTATTTGCATCTGTCAAGACTAAAAGGAATTTTTCTTCTCCAGTTCATGCCACCCTGATTTATTAGTTGATAAAAAGACATCCTTTGCAAATTACATAATTGGCTCATGATGTTCAGAGTTAAGATTTGTCAGAAGTTTAGATTTATGTCCCAATTTATTTTAATGATTGAAAGGTACATTAGTGTACATCAGCATGGTTCATACAGTCTTAGAGAATCTATAGCTGGTTGGCTTGCTCATAGAGAATGACTATTATCAAAAATGAAATTTAGATAAAGTGTGGATAGTTAAATGCAAATTGTTTTCACTATTGAAAACTGACCTTTGTCAGTAGATATGTTACATCAGGAATTATAAACTTAGGGTCACCTGGGTGGCTCTGTGGTTGAGCGTCTGCCTTTGTTTCAGGTCATGATCCCAGGGTCCTGGAATTGAGTCCCGCATCAGGCTTCCTGCAGGGAGCGTGCTTCTGCCTCTATCTATGTCTCTGCCTTTCTCTATGTCTCTCATGAATAAGCAAATAAAACCCTTTCCTTAAAATCCTTTTCTTAAACCTAAGTGTTCACAAGGGCTAGGCAAGTAACATAAGTGAGTGTAAATAGCTAGATATGTTGTTGTTGTTGTTTTTAATGGTTCGTGTATCTTTTATTTTTTTATTTTATTTTTATATATATATATTTTTTATTGGTGTTCAATTTACCAACATACAGAATAACCCCCAGTGCCCGTCACCCAATCACTCCCACCCCCCGCCCTCCTCCCCTTCTACCACCCCTAGTTCGTTTCCCAGAGTTAGCAGTCTTTACGTTATGTCTCCCTTTCTGATATTTCCCACACATTTCTTCTCCCTTCCCTTATATTCCCTTTCACTATTATTTATATTCCCCACATGAATGAGAACATATAATGTTTGTCCTTCTCCGACTGACTTACTTCACTCAGCTGTTGTTGTTGTTTTTAAAATAATATTGACATGAGAGGGTGGGGGTGGGGGAAATAGGTAATGGGGATTAAGGAGTGCACCTGTCATGATGAGCACCGGGTGATGTGTGGAAGTGTTGAATCACTAGATTGTACACCTGAAACTAATATAACACTGTATGTTAACTATACTGAAATTAAAATAAAAACAATAAAAATAAAATAAGAGTGACACAATTGGCAATGGACCTTTAGCCTTCATGTCTGGGGGACAGAGACTGGAGAACTAGGGAGTGCAAACAAATTACTATTCATCTCTAGCCAGTTGTTGCCAAATCTTACAACTTCTCAAAAGAAATTCAGATTTTTACAGGCATCCTCCCAAATTTTAAATATTGGCTATTCTATCAGTCTGCTAGGGCTGCCATAACAGAATACCATAGTGGCTTAAACATCAGACATTTATTTTCTCACAGTTCTAGAGACTAGAAGTCCAAGATCAAGCTGCCAGCAGGTTGGTTTCTGATGAGGCCTTTCTTTCTGGCTTGCAGACAGATGCTTTTTTTTTTTTTTTCTGTGTCCTCATATGCCCTTTCCTCTGTGTGCATGCAAAGAGAGACAAGTCTCTGATGGCTCTTCCTCCTCTTATGAGGACCCTAGTCCAGTGGGATCAGGCCCCACCCTTCTGACCTTATTTAACCATAATTAACTCCTTAAAAGGCTTTCTTCAAATTCTGAGATTGGAAGTTAGGGCTTCAACATATGAATTTTTATGAGATACAGTCTATAACAACAAACATGCAGAAAAATCAAAATGATTCTTTGAACCAGATATGGTTCACAAGTCTGCAACATCATAATCTTTATCTAGTAGGATGAAAGATTATTTGACTAAATCCTGACAATTGCATCCCTAAAGATGCCTGGTGTTAATCAATAGAAAACCAAAGAAAATAATTAGTGCAAAAGGACACATGTCAAAACTATCTTGGTCTATGTAGATTCATATTATGATAGCAGCACTATAAAATGCGGTACTGAAGAGATTGGCTTCCTCAAATTCAGATAGAAGCTGAGAAAAATTACTCTGAAGAAATAGATTATCATAATGGTAAGTGTAGGGTCATAGAATAGCTGTGGTGGAGATATCTTTAGGGTCAAATCACTTCCCTCAATTAGGCAAGTATTAAAGCTGCTCAGACAGAAGCTTATTTTTTTCCAGAGGTTCTCTAGATATTGAGTGTTTCCATTCTCCCTCAGACAGATTGAACTAACCAGACTATGAAGGTGAAAAGAGTCTTGAAAATTACTTTGAGGAATCTGAGCTTAATCCTACAGGCTATTGTTCTTCAGACCTGTTTAATACAGTCTAGGGTACCTGTTACAATGTGAAGTCTGGGCCCCACCCCAACCTACTGATTCAGAATCTCTGGGGAAACCCAGAATCTGCAAACTCCCTAGACTGTAGTCACCGGGTGTTGAGCACAGAAAAAAATATCTACACATGGGTTTCCTAAAAGTTAATCTGGTTAGGGTATAGTGAATAGATTATAGAAGAGGAATTGAAGCCAATAATTATTGGTTATACGGGATCTAGTTCAAAGCCACAGAGAGCCAACACTAGGGAATAGAAATGGAAAGGAAAAAGTATGAGAAAAAGATGTTAAGAAAAAATTGGCAGGACTGATAAAGTCTTAAAAGTAACAAATAATGCTATTCTCTTATATGTTAGAGATTGAATCCACAATCATGAAATGAACTCTATTTCTATACTGTTATACTGGGAAGCACCCTAGTATACCTCCAAAGCAGTGCTGTCCCATAGAAATAAAAGACAAGCCACTCTGTTTTAAATATTTTTCTGCTCAATATCACTAACCATCAGGCAAATGCAAATCAAAACCACAATGAGATATCAGCTCACAACTGTCAGAATGACTAACATTGAAAAAATAACACGTTTTGGTGAGAATGTGAAGAACCCTCATGCACTATTTGGTGAAAATAAAAATTGGAAAAGTGTATGGAGTTTTCTCAAAATATTAGAAGTATCACATGATCCAGCAAACCCACTTCTGGTTATTTATCTGAAGAAAGCGAAAACACTAAAGAGATAAATACACCCCCATGTTCCTTTCGGCCTTATTTATAATACCCAAGATATGGAAGCAACCTAAGCTGTCCATTGATGGATGAATAGATAAAGAAAATGGCGTAGGGGTGTGTGTGTGTGTGTGTGTGTGTGTGTGTGTGTGTAATGGAATACTATTCAGCTATTAAAAACCAGAGAAATCTTGCCATTTGTGACAATATGGGTAAACCTGGAGGAGCTTAGCCTAAGTAAAGCAAGGTACATGGAGAAAGACAAATGCCACATGCTCTCCCTTATATGTGGACTCGAAACAACGAAACAAGAACCCAAGCTCATAGATACAGAGAACAGACTGGTGTGAGTGAAATGGGTGAAAGAAGTAAAAAAGTCACAAACTTCCATTTATAAAATAAATAGTCCTAAAAAAAAAAATAGTCCTGAGGATGTGATGTACAACATAGTGACTATAGTTAAAACTACTGGATTGTTTGTTTATTTGAAAGTTGCTATGAGAGATCTTAAAAGTTCACATCACAAGAAAAACTTTTTTGTAACCATGGTTGGATGTAACTAGACTCCTTGAGGTGATCATTTCACAACACATGCAAATATTGGATCAATATGTTGTACATCTGAGACTAATAAATGTATGTCAATTATATCTCAATTAAAAGGCAATAAACGCAGGGGTGGCTGGCTGGTTCAGTCGGAAGGGCATGCAACTCTTCATCTCAGGGTGGTGAGTTTGTGCCCCACGTTGGGTGTAGAGATTAAACAAACTTTTAAAAAAGTAACAAATACATAAATAAAATAAAATTTCTAGTAGCCCTATTAAAAAGTGTTAAAACAGGTGAAATTAAGTTTACTATGTTTAACCCAATGCATCCAAAATATTCTCATTAAAACATTTAATCAATATAAAAACTATTGAGATCCGTTACATTTTCTTTTTCACTAAATCTTTGGAGTTGATGTATATTTTACACCTATAGCACAGTTCAACTCAGACCAGCCTCAAATCAAAGGCTCTCTAGTCTCATATAGCCAGGGGGATGCCATGTTGGATAAGTCTTAGTCTATCCACTTGGCTAGGGTAAGGGGTTTCTTTAATTAATACTATTGCTTTAATTTATACAAGTTTTCATTATTTAGGTTATGTTAGATCATTCGCCATCTTGTTGAGTGTTGTTTCCCTTCTGACAGATGTTTCAGTCATGCTCTTTCTATTGCATGATGATTTTTTAAATTTAAATTTGTATGAATTTTGAATTTCAATGAAATTCATCTAGAAGGCTATAGTCAGCATTATATTTGGGGTAAAGTTATTTTTTAAAAAGATTTTTTATTTATTTGAGAGAGAGAATGAGCTGGGTAGGGGCAGAGGGAGATGGAGAAGCAGGCTCCCTTGCTGAGCAGAGAGCCCAATGTGGGGCTCCATCCCAGGACTCTGGGGTCATGACCTGAGTTGAAGGCAGATGCTTAACCAACTGAGTCACCCAAGCGCCCCTGATACAGTTATTTTTAAATGTTTTTTATTATGGTAAAATATAAATGACATAAAATTTACCAGTGTGGCCATTTTTCAATGTACAGTTCAGTGGCATTAAGTTCATTCACATTGTTGTGTGACCATCACCACAACCCATCTCCAGAACCCCAAATTGAAACTACCCATTAAACAATAACTCCTCCTTCAGCCCCTGGTAATCACCATTCTACTTTCTGTCTCCATGAATTTGACAGTTCTAGGAACCTCATATAAGTGGAATCATATAGTATTTGGTCTTTTGTGTTTGGTTTATTTCACTCAGCATGTCTTCAGAATTTCCTTCCATTTCAGGGATGGATTCTATTCCATTGTAAGTATATACCACCTTTTCTTTAACCATTCACCCACTGAGGGGCACTCAGGTTGTTCCCATCATTTGGCTACTCTGAACGTGGGTGTACAAATATCTGTTCAAGCCCTTGCTTTGAGTTCTTTTGGGTAGACAAGCAGGAGTGGAATTGCTGAATTAGATACAGTTATTTTTAAGACTTAACTCCTCAAATTTATCATTAGAAAAGGTGGTTTGGGGCATCCTTACCAGCAGAGTCAGTGGACTTGAGATACACTCACACACTGTCTCTCTAGAAGGACCTCTCTTTCCTAAGCATTCCAACAGCTTCACGGTCACTGACTCATAGACAAAGAATCCCCTCAAGCTGCTTCAGTAGGTTCAGTATATTTTAAATCCTGAAGGAGCCAAGTTCTTCCAGTGTGTGATTCAGTGAGTGCAAATTAGGCATTTAAGAAGGTATAGTCATACTTTTGGGAAAATAGTAAGGCCTTGCAACTATGCCACTAATAGTACCAAAATGGCCTAAAAAATGAACATTAACTCTCATAAGTTCCACTGTGTGATGTCTAGGTTGTGCTAAAGGGGAAATATGTCTCTTCTGCAACTACCATGTATAATACTGCACTTTTTGAGAGAGAAAAAGGCTGAAGGCCTCTGAAAAGTTTGTTCTGGAGCTATTAGAGCTCTTTCCTCGGTGAGAGCTGCGATGAGAATTTGTGCAATTTGCACTGTGGATGCAATCCAAACTTCCATACAAATAGTCCTGTAAAGACAGTAAGGCCGGTTTCCTGACTGCTTGCAAATGCTGCTGTCTGCACCTGCGCGCTCTTCCCCTCCAGCTTTATGCACCTCCACTGCAAGGCCATGGTAGCACCAACCAAACCTCGTCTTATTGGAGTGTTGTGCACACATCGGGAGGAGCTCACAGCTAGACCCATGTGTTGCTTTTTAAAAGCTTTGGCTGTTATTCCCAATCTTCACTTGCAAGGTGTAAAACCTTAAGGGGTCATCTTAGTTACACTGTCTTGTTGAAGCAATAAACACCAGCTGATGCTGATTTAAAACAGAAGATGAGCTAACACATTGTGCTCTCTGAAGTCAATTTATTTGGGTTATTCTTTTAATCTGAACTAATTATGAGCTAAAACAACAAATGTGAAGGTGTAAAGGAGAGTCCTGTCTTCTTCTCTGCCTATGAATGCATCAGACAAATGTGTGAGACAGATGTGCTCTTGCCAAGACTTGCGGTCCAGCTTCTCAGCTCTGCAGATTCTGCTTGTGAGCCCAACAGAGCTCAAATGGACCTGCCCTGGATGGTGGCTGTGTGAGATTTTCATTTTTGGATAATACTGGTAATAATTTCCTGAGAAAGAATATTTCTCTTTTAGCCCTTTAGGCAGAGGACTGATGTTCCAAAGAAGGAATGAGGAATTCCTTTTTTTTTAATTTATTTTTTATTGGTGTTCAATTTGCCAACATATAGAATAACACCCAGTGCTCATCCCATCAAGTGCTCCCCTCAGTGCCCATCACCCAGTCACCCCATCCCCCTGCCCACCTCCCCTTCCACCACTCCTGGTTCGTTTCCCAGAGTTAGGAGTCTCATGTTCTGTCACCCTCGCTGATATTTCCCACTCATTTTTTCTCCTTTCCCCTTTATTCCCTGTCACTATTTTTTATATTCTCCAAATGAATGAGACCATATAATGTCTGTCCTTCTCTGATTGACTTATTTCACTCAGCATAATACCCTCCAGTTCCATCCACGTCGAAGCAAAAGGTGGGTATTTGTCGTTTCTAATGGCTGAGGAATATTCCATTGGATACATCAACCACATCTTCTTTATCCATTCATCTGTCAATGGACACCGAGGCTCCTTCCACAGTTTGGCTATTGTGGACATTGCTGCTAGAAACATCGGGGTGCAGGTGTCCCGGCGTTTCATTGCATCTGTATCTATGGGGTAAATCCCCAGCAGTGCAATTGCTGGGTCATAGGGCAGATCTATTTTTAAGGAATGAGGAATTCCTTATTGAGCATTGGAAAACCCTCAATTTATTCTTTAAAAAAAAAAAACTCTATTGAATTTTAATTAATATGCAAATAACTGCATAGATTTAATCTGTACAGTTTGATGAGTTTGGACATATGCAAACACTCATGATACCAGCACCACAGTTAAGGTAATACACATAGCCAACACCTTCCAAAGTTTCCTTGTGTCGGGGATCCCTGGGTGGCTCAGAGGTTTAGTGCCTGCCTTCAGTCCAGAGGTGGTCCTGGAGGCCCGGGATCGAGTCCCCCATCGGGCTCCCTGCGTGGAGCCTGCTTCTCCCTCTGCCTGCGTCTCTGTCTCTCTGTCTCATAAATAAATAAAATATTTAAAAACAAAGTTTCCTTGTGTCACGTGTGTGTGTGTGTGTGTGTATAGTAACATGAAACCTACCTGCTTAACAAATTGTTAACTATAGGCAATGTGTTGTAGTTTCTAGAATATTCTAGAATTTTTTAAAACTTATTCATGTATCATAAGTGAAACTTTATAGCCATTGACCATCTTCCCATTCCCTCCCAGCCCCCACCCCTGGCAACTACTATTTGTTTTTCTGCTTCTCTGAGTTCATTTTAGAATAGTCACAGAAAATCTCATTGAAGTGGAATCATTCAGTATTTGTCCTTCTGTGAGTGGCTTATTTCACTTAGCATAATGTCTCCCAGGAAAAAAAACATTAATAATAACCTTCTAAAAGTAATAATTATGATGATGATAATAATAATAACATTCTAAATAAATATTCTTAGATGATCAGATGTAGTCCTGGCCCTTCTATTCAGAGATCAAGGAAACTAACATAAATGTCTTCGATTTCCCTTCCTTTATAGAATACTTTTGTGTTCTAATTTCAATCTACCTCACCGGTCTTCTCTCCCACTATTCTCTTTCAAATATATTCTACATGTACTCTGGTCCAAAACAACAAAAAAAAATCACATATGTTGACTTGATGTGCAGAAATTCATAGAACTTTAATTTTTACATGCCTTTCTGTTGATGGTTGAAAAACTTGATTTTGCCAAATAAAAGTGTCCAGCCTCTCTTGATTTAGAAGAATAGCTCTTTTGGATTAACTTTGGCATTTTTCAGGGTTTGCCCACTTCTTGAGTGTTCTCCCTTTTCTCACCTGCTTCCCTCACTGGCACCTTGTAGGCAGGGAGGATTCCTGGGAGGCATAGAGGAGCCTCTAGGTAAGTTATGTTTCCCTGATGGTTGCATCACCAGTCTGCCTCCCTGTCACACTGCAGGGAGTTTGGGCTCTCATGGTCGCTGGGCATATTGTGTTGGTGGCTGCTGATGTGTGGCTGGAGTTTGGGGTGTTGTGCTGGCAACTGTGCTGATGCCTGGAGGCCTCCATGGATCCTAGTCAAGAGGGAAGGCCTCATCTCAGCAGCTTCTCTTGAGGACCCCTGGCCTCTTCTGGCATCCAGGTCACCACACTGCTGGGCCCTCTTGAAGGGCTGGGATGTGTCGGCAACTTTCCCAGCATCTTAAAGCTGTAAGAGGATCTTATGAGGCTGCTCTGAGCTCACCAACTTAGATGTCCCTCCCAGCCAGGTGTGCTGGGGCATCTTCCTCTGGGATGCTTTGCTGACACAGGAACTTGTCTGAGGCTTGCCCCTACTCAAGCTATCCCTAATATTGTTTTGTTTCCCTCAAACTCCAAGTGGGACAAGAGCTTGCAAGCAACCTCTTCCCCTTTTCTTCCTTGCATTCCCAGGCATCTCCTCCCAAAGTAGAGGGTTTTCATTCTCCTCTATGTTTGGGCACATTTTTTAATGGTATTCTTCATCTTTCTCTGAGGCCACCTCTCAAAACTTTGGTTCTTCAAATAAAAACTCTGCTCCAAGACATTTGAGAAAACATTCCTCTATTGCTTGAAAGGCTATTTTTTTTCTATTGATTATTCATTCAGTTATTTATACAATTATGAGTATGTAGCTCAATTAAAGTTCTCACAGCAAACACATCCATATAAGATCAAGATCATACAGATCAATGAGTGGACACCAACAGCACCCCCAGTTCTCTTTCATACCCTCTCCCCATCACTGCACAAAAGCACTCTTTTGATTTTCTAGCACTGCAGAGTATTTGAAAGTCTAATTTTTTGAGACTATTATTTATCTCCAGACTTTATTTTAAAAATCTAGTTTGAAACTTAAAGCAGAGCGAGGACTTTGTTCTGGACAGTGTTCAGTCTCCCTTTCCCTGCAAAAAATTATCTTCATCTTCTTTGTTTAATGGAGGGAAGGCTGCAGGGTTTTCAAAACAACCAACTACCCGAACAAACAAATAAAAAATACTAACTCTGGAAATAATAGGGAGGAAAAATACATCATATGGTATTTCAAACAACTGTCCACTATAATCAGCCAGACTAAACTGTTTCTCTTCCCCAAATATGCTGTACTGTCCTGCTTCTACATCTTGCCTGCATTGTTCCCTCTACCTCAAACACACCCAAGAATTCAGTTTTAACTTCACACCTGTTTTGCTGTTGCCTGGCTTTTTACATTGGTTGGTGAGCAGATTTCTCTTTTGATCCCAGATGTACTAAAAGAAACATTAGCAATGAATTAATTAAAATGACTTCTTACCAATGCCAGAGCTGAACTGGTGTGCCATACCATGTTTTCAGTAGCCACCTTAAGCTTTTGAAACAAATGAAGACACAACGTATCTGATAGACAGAAGTTTGTATTACCTGATGGCTCCTGGTGACTGAACATTCTCTGGTTTGTGGGGTGATCTTATGCACTAAGATTTAGATAAAATTGGCTTGAACCTACATAAGACAAAAAAACTCAACACTTTGAATATTTCCAGGAATTCTTGGGTGGGACCTATCTTTCTGACTTACTGCACAATTCTAATCATTGCTTGGTTCTTCTAGATGTTCAGTTAACCCAAGTCTCACTTCTGGCAACTACTCCCCTTTCCTTCCTCCCTTCATACCCTTGTGATTGCAGATATGAAACACAACCTCTTTTCTTTGATTCTGAAAAATACCACGCATCCAAGGCAAACATGAGTAGGAGTCATTTGTGGGAGATTCTGGGGTTAGGGCAGGACTAAAGAAAACTTACTCTGTAATACCAACCTCAGCTCTGCCTCCCAGCCATTCTCACAGTTGACCTCTGACTGACATTGCCTGCCCTGTTGGGCTCTTTCTTCCTTACCACCAATTTTCCTTTCCCATAGCCTCCCCCATTCCTAGCACTCTCCTTCCATGATGGTATCCTCAGAGATTTAAATATTTCTCTATCAATTAGCTTTTGTTGGTTAACAAACCATTCCAAACAACCACTTATTTAGCTAGTAATTCTGCTGGTCAGCAATTTGGACTAGACTCAGCTGGGCACCCTCATGCATCTGCTATCATCGGGAGGTTAGCTTTGCTTTTACTAGCTGGGCTCTCATATGTCTAGGGCCTCACCTGGGACAGATGAGCTGACATGAATCTCCCATGGAGTCTCTCATCCTCCAGTAAGCTAACCAGTGTTTGTTCACATGGAGGCTGGGCCAAGTTCTAAGAGAACAAGCACATGTATACAAGGCTTCTTGAATCCTAGGAAAAACTAGTACATCACCTCTGCTGCATTTGAAGTCATGGGTCTCCACTTGATAGAGCTACAAAGTCACTTTGAAAAGAGGTATGCATATGATGAGCTAGGAGTGGGGTGGGGGATAATTATAGCTATTTTAGCGGATTATACAAGGACAGGAATCCAAATACCCCAGTGTAGTGATCAGACAGGTTTCTAACTTCCCCGATATTGTCTGTAGAAAATGGGTCAACCACAAACTGTGAAATAGATTTAAAATATACTGGAGATAGTTACTTGCTTAAAAATGCATCATAAGGGAAAAGTCCTTTTAAAATCAATTCTCAATAATGGCAGAGTTAATAAAGACTTAAAAGAGAACTAAAGCTTCTGTAAAAGTAATAAAAAAAAGTTCCTTTCCTAAGGAAAAGGAAAGAAGCTGATGAGGGAAAAATAATCAGTTCTGGGAAAGCAAATTTCAACAAGTGTAGGGCACTGACGAGGAAAAAAAAAAAAGACTTGATGGGAAGAAAGGATTCCAGAAGAGCTGGATGCTCTTTAAACAAACAATTTTGGCAGGTGAACAAACTATATGGGAAGTGCAGGACAGGGAAAAGCCTGCCAAATTGGAGGAGCAGAACTGTGCAAAGTTCTGAAAGGCAATTTAGAGAACCAAGGAAAGATGTTGAGCCAGATCACCAAGGATGAACAAAAAGAAGGAACACAAATGTGTACGGACCACATCAAAAGTGAGAAAGATAATACAATGTAGGGTACACACAAAAGACATCAGGAAGCAGTTAATCAGCTGCAATAATAAAAACCAAGTTATTATTGACTATGTTACCATATGGCTAAATAAACAGTCCTGGATTTCATACATTTCTCTACAAGCCTGTTGTCTGACACCACTGTCAGCACTGACTAAGATGCATGTAGTTGCAAAGCAGAAACCCTAACTCAAAATGGCATTTAAAATAAAGGGAGGGATCCCTGGGTGGCGCAGCAGTTTGGCGCCTGCCTTTGGCCCAGGGCGCGATCCTGGAGACCCGGGATCGAATCCCACGTCGGGCTTCCAGTGCATGGAGCCTGCTTCTCTCTCTGCCTGTGTCTCTGCCCCTCTCTCTCTCTCTGTGTGTGTGACTATCATGAATAAATAAATAAAATCTTTAAAACAAATAAAAATAAAATAAAATAAAATAAAGGGAATTTACTGGACCTTGTAACCACTCTCCAAAGGTAGAGTGATCTTCAAGTAAACTTCCATTATAGTTTGAATTTTATTGTCTGAAATTATGTTGGCTGTCCCCTCTACTGTATGTTGTCTTCCTCAGCTGGGTTCCCTCATAGTTGCAAAAGGGCTGCAGCAATTCCAAAAGTCATATCCTCACATCACTCCATTCAAAAGAGTTTCACTTCCTCAAGCCACTGAGTAAACCTCTGGGCTTTCCGCTGATTGAACGGACTCAGGTAATGACAACATAGATTGCTTTAGACTTAACTGTATCCATCCCTGAGGAACCAAGGCAAGGAATGGATTTATGCTGATTTCATTGGGTTCTGTAGAGACTACAACATGGAGACTCCATCTCACTCACCTCACATAGCAGGTACTCAGTGGGGAAGTGTGCAGTGGAGGGAGCCAGTAAATTGCCTGCTTCAGGTAATGCAGGTGACAGAAGGGGAGCAGGAATAAACTGTCCTTGACTGGGCTCTGATTTGGGTGAATAAGTAGGCAAATAGTAAGAAACAAGGCTATTGTGTAACAAACCATGGCAGGTTATAGAACATTCTCAGGGAGTAAACCTTAGCTTGGATCTCTTGCATTTCTCTCTTAAAGAAAAGCAACAATTCTATGTATTAAAAAGCATAATAGGTGCTACAAAGCCTTCTCCTCTTCTCAGTTATTGTGTCACTAAATGTGTGAGAGTGTGAATCCCATTTCTCACAATGGGTCTTCCACAGAGTCAAAGGTTCTTGTGCGGGACACCTGGGTGGCTCAGCGGGTTAGCACCTGCCTTCACACCCAGGGCGTGATCCTGGAGTCCCAGGATCAAGTCCCATATCGGGCTCCCTGTAGGGAGCCTGCTTCTCCCTCTGCCTAGGTCTCTGCCTCTCTCTCATGAATAAATAAATAAAATCTTTAAATCAAAACAAAGGTTCTTGTGCTTCCTGCTCAATTCCAAATAAAACCAAAAACATTTCAATGCAAATAGTTGTCCCGTATGCAATTATCATGTCAATAAATTCTATTTTCATTTCAACAAAATGTAATTGGTGAGAACAACTGTGGATGATACATTTATTCTTAAATTAACAGTAACTTTGGCCTTCTAAAAAAGCATAATTTCAGGTTTTTTTCCCTGTAATTACTAGTCTTCATATCTTTGAAATTTCTAGGGAAAAAAAAATTTATTTCCTGGGGAAAATGTTTTGAGTAAGCCTCTAAACCTCATCTGCAAAATAAGAAAGATCACACTGACTTCATAGGGTACATGAGGATTAAAGGGGCTAGCTAACATATGAAAAGTAAGTACAAAGTGCCTGACATATTAATATAATATCATTATATAATAGAATTTATTAATATCATGTAGTAATATGTAATATCATTATAATATATAATAGCTATGTCATTATTACTCCATTTGCCTGTATTTACTCAATCCTTAGGCTAGACCTAGAAGGGTCACAATTTTTTTTTTAGCCCATTTTACAGAGGAAACTGAAGCATAGATAATTAAAAGGCTATTGATTTTCTTACATAGTGACATGGCAGGATTTTCCTGGTAAGTTGTAGAATAAGATTCACACCTTGAAACCAGCTTTAAACTGGGGCATCTGGGTGGCTCAGTTAAGTATTAGTGATTTCAGCTCAGGTCATGATCTCATGGGTCATGACATTGAGCTCTGCGTTGGGTTCTTGGGCGCAGCAGGGAGGCTGCTTGGGATTCTCGCCCTCTGTCTCTCCCTTCCCACTTGCTGGGAAGAAATCTTTAAAAATAAAGAAATCTTTAAAAAAAAATAATAAGAGGAACTTCAGATTTACTAATCTCTTACTTTCCTTGAACTCTCTTCTGATCACTACTCTACTTACTCAGTTGGAAAACAACAAATACATAATGAGAAGTTATCTCTCCTATTCATTCATAGTCAAAGCTACCTTATTGGGCTTTTATTTTCTAACACCTTCTATCTTCCAGCCTCTTTTGTTTTTAGTTTATAGATGATAAAATATTACAATTAAGCATAAATACTTAACCTTAACACTTAAATACCTGGCACTTAGTTGGTAGTCACTATTATTTATTGAAGGAACAAATGAATGAAACCCAACACTAAAGGGAAAAAAAGACTTACAGAAGAAATAAAAACTCTAATTCTTACACCACCACTCAGGCTAATGATAGGACCAAAGGAAGATAAAAATAGAAGAAAGCCTGAACTAGATGTGGAAACTAGGAAAAGTGGCGTTACATGCCAGAAACATAACAGAATTTCTGCTAAATATAAAGGGAATGGGAACAAACTATAGGAAGTCACAAAAGGTCAACTGTACATAGAATTTTACAAACTGTTTTTATCATTATCTCTTAAAATTTTTTTCCAGGTGAATATCAATATTACCACTTCATTTGCTTATCAACATCTCATTACATGTATATATATGATTTATTTCATTCTTGCTACCATTTAATTGTATCAATTTTTGCTTTTATAAAGCTGGCATTGAACATTGAGAATTTTTCTTATTTTTAAAGGCACCTGCTTGCAGAATGAAAACATGATTACAAAAGTTTTTTTTAAAGATTTTATTTATTTATTCATGACAGACACAGACAGAGAGAGAAAGCGAGGCAGAGACACAGGCAGAGGGAGAAGCAGGCTCCATGCAGGGAGCTCGACGTGTGACTCGATCCCAGGTCTCCAGGATCACATCCCAGGCGGAAGGCGGCACTAAACCACTGGGCCACCGGGGCTGCCCTGATTACAAAAGTTATCAAGAAAAAAATAGATAAAAGTTAGTATATATGACAAAAGATTAAAAGCAAAAGAAGTTGAAAACAGCAAAATAAGATGACAGAAGAGCAAATATATTAGTAAATGAATATAAATGGAAGAATGTACCTCTTAAGAGGTTAAGAAAAAAACCTGTGTTCAGGTCTGAAGCTAATCAACTTCATTCAGGTATATAAGGCACTAGAAGGAAAGTTTACACATAAAAAATTAAAAGGATATGCAAGAAGAAATTAGGCAAATGGTTGTATAAAGGACCCAGGTCTTTTCCATCTCTGTGCTCTGACATCCCTGTTTGGGTTTTTAGGCTTCTAACGAGATGGTTGCAGCGATTCTGGGTGTCATACCAGAAACAGCAATATCCAGGTGGAAATAAGAGACCCCAGCTCTTGCTCAGAAGAAGGACACTTTCCCAAAGACTCCCTACCTACCCACACACTTCATTTTGGCCAGCACTGAATCCCACGCCTAATGATCTATCAACTGAAAAAAAGAATGGATTCACCCTTAAACCAAACAAACCTTCTCCTGAGACACTTAGCTGTGTGAGAAAGAGGTGGCTACCTGAACAAAACTGAGGTCCTGGTTCTACTAGAAGAGGGATAAATGGATGCTGGTTGAGCAACCAGTGATGATCACAACACCAGATAAATAGGAACCAAAGAAAAGGTGATGTATACTAAACAGATTTAAGCACAAAACAGCATTATTAAAGATCAAGAGCTACTTAGTGATAAATTTACCAGGAAGACATAATTATTCTGATTATGTATCCACCTAAAAACATAACCTCAAAATACATGCCAAAAAGTAAGCAGAAAAACAAGAGGTGGCAGGAAGGGGTGGCTAACAATTTAGATCATAGTGGAAAATCATATAGATCATAGCAGAAAAAGGTTAACATACCTTTCTGAGAGGCAGATTGAATAGATCAAAATTAAGTAGAAATTGAGAAAATCTGAACAACAGAATTATTAAGCTTGTCATAACATATATATGTGTGTGTATACATATATATGTTGTATATGTATACAGTCCTATAAATAAATATGGCATATACATATTAATTTCAAGCACACATTGAACATTTTCAAAAACTGATCACCACTTGACCACAAACACAACTCAAAAATACAATGCAACAAAGTTACAATGCAATCAATAGCTAAAGAGAGCCAAGAAATTGATAAATTCAGAAATTTTAAAACCTACTTCTAAATAATTCATGGGTTAAAAAGAAATCATACTGAAAATTACCAAATAGAACTGATTGGCAATGTAACCCGACATATTAAAAACACACAGGATTATTTTCAGGGAAAATTCTTTCTAAGCAAACTGGAGTTAATCTTTTTCCTACAGCATATTTCCATCCCAAATGCTGACAGTGATAGAAAAACTTAGGAAAACATCTTACTTCTTCTATATACATTGGAAAGATTGCCCTTTGTTCTTTCTTTCCCTGAATGTTTTCATGAAGCCTCAACCAGAGTCCATATGCTGTTCATTTTCTCTTTATTAAGCATTTTTGTGGCAATTTTATACAATAGCCAGTCCAGTAATGGTCAGCCTTTCTCCACTGCCACCCCATAGAGAAATGTTTTCCTTATTCAATCAGGTACCTATCAGAAAAATCTCCTACTCTCTTGACCCCTCCACAAAGAAATCTAATTGCCTTCCTTGGTGGACTCTTCACAACTCTACACATTGGTAACCTCCTCTTTCTAGAACACCCACATGTGAATTTAAAACTCTATAGACAGGAGAGATATTGGTTCAAAGCCATGCAACATTTACCTTCTAACAGTAATTCAAATGTGTTGCATGGTCAACCTGACACAAGGAAGGAGGAAGAAAGAAATTAGCAGTTTGGTGTCTGCTCTATATACAGAGAGGGTGTGCAGAGAGGCTCCACTTGACTTATCAAATGTGTAGGATAATAAACCCAAGTAAGGAAGATGAATGGGATGACTTCAGCCTCCAGGTATATTATAAAAATAATACATTATTATTTTACTTGAAATTGATTTGTTCTATGGGTATCTAAATATGCACAAATATTTTTATGGATCATATGTTTGGGTAAAGAGTGATTCTGCACATGGTTGCATTAAGGAAAACCCATTTTAGTTTCCTTTGACTTCATTCTAAGATCACAAATGTTGGCACTCTTTACCCGAACAAAGGATACACTTCCTTAAGCATGTTTCATGATAATAGCTTTCATTTTATTTTGGTTGGCTAGATGTATATGGCCTCTCCAAGTCCTCAATTATATAACCTGGGATTTCCACATTGTTTTTGACAGAAAAGTAGAACAAAAATAAGTTATGCAGACAAAATTTGAAACACATGATATGGAATTGAAAGGACTTAGTGATGAAAAGTCTGAGTTAGTGGTAATCAAATCTTGAAATAGATTTGTTCTTAAGCAAACAGTTCAAAGTATTTGGCTATGCATCACTGTTTTTTCAAGCTTGAAAAGATTATATTGCTCTGTTTCTCAACTATAGTATATTTACAGCTGGACTTTGAAACTGATGCAGTAAACATCAAACTCTTATTCCAATCTTGAGTTATATTCTCCATTAAGCAGCCACTGCAGGGCTCTGGCTTCAGTATCACAGTATCAAGACTTGGTACAACTGAGGAAAAATAATAAGTTTGAAAACGGTGGGCTGTTGCAATAGATATTTTGCTTTCATCATTGCAAAAGGATTGAACTGTTTTAATATTTTAATGGTATGGAGCCAGGTTATATTAAACACTTATTTAGTATCTATTATCCAATATCTTATAAGCTCTTAGTCTATTTGGGGGTTATGAATGTTTGTGTGAATCTGATGAAAGCTATGGCTCTGCATCCTCAAAATTTTGATGTAATTTCAGTGAGTGGGCTCATAGACTCATAAATTCACTCATGGATCCCAGTTAAGAATCTTAGCCCTAAAGAATCTGAAAATGTAAACTCTGAAAAAAAAGGTTTTCCTTGACTTTTGGAACACAAGATGCTCTTATTAGACACTAGATGTACATAGGAGACATCCATTTTAGGTAATTTTTAAAAGAACACTCATGAGAATATTAAAGAGAAACTATGTAATTGTTAGAAAGATTTTAAGATTTGAAATCTTTTCACCAAAAATTGACATCAACCTCAAAAATGGATAGCTAAAGTGCTAGATTAGATTCCAAGTTCAAATGGTTTTATTTTTCATTTTTTATTCTATTAGATAAAAAAAATGCTAACTCACAATTATAGGTCATCAGAACTGGCAGAAAATGTTTTATGGATCTGACAAATGGCTCTGGATATTTGGATTGAAATTATGGACAAACTTCCAATTGAGGACTACTTTCAGCATTCTGTCAAAGACCAAATCAAGGAACATACCACACTCAAGAGCTGGACTGTTGTATGCTTTGAGTTGGAAGTTAGGGGCAAATGATTTCCATTCTTTGGTTCCATTTGACTCTGAAAAGCATTCCCACTTCTGTTACAGCATATGTATGTGGTTTTATAATGTGCCCAATATGATGTCATTATTTTTTTTCCTCTGAAGATGGAAGAAAATTGAGTATTTGATGTTTGAAAGGACTTATACACAGCATGATAGAGCTGTTTGCACCAGAGTTTGATTTTATTAAGAAATTCTCTTTTTTTCTCTTAACATCAAGAAATTAAGTTGTTTTTGGCTCTGAAGTGATAGGATCAGGCCATTAACAAAACCCACTATACTGCAATACAAGCTACTTTGGCAAACCTCTTGAAATCATGGCAATGCTCTTTGCTAGCATTTTTTAAGAGGAATTGAAATATATAATATAACATTTCTTACTGAAGTTGAGGGCCTTCCTCTCACTTTCAACATATGATAAAAGTGAATATTGTACATGTTCATCGTTCACTGAGCATGTTGAATACAACTCATTACCAACAGTTCTAATTTGGTTATAGTCCCATTTACCACTATTACCCCCATATTTTTTTAAAGATTTTTATTTATTTATTCATGAGAGAGAGAGAGAGAGAAGTAGAGGGAGAAGTAGGCTCCATGCAGGGAGACTGATGTGGGACTCGATCCCGGGTCTCCAGGATCACAGCGTGGGCTGAAGGCGGCCTAAACCACTGAGCCACCCGGGCTGCTCTATTACCCCCATATTTAATCAAGGATAAAAAGCATATTAATGGCCACTATATCAGATAGGACATAGATACTGTTGCAGGTTAAACCAAAATACAGAGCCTAAAACAACAGAGAAGCTTATTTTTTTTTTGAGAAGCTTATTTTTCTCCAATACTAAGGATCTTAGTATTCAAGGTGGTGCCAAGGGTCTGTCCCATAAAATCAGCAGATGGCCATGTTCCTTCTCTCTTGGCCTAGTGCTCTTCTAGATGTTGCCCTTGCCTGCATTGTCTAATAGAGCCCACTAGATCCATAATTAGTCATGGCAAGGAATAAAAGAGAAGGGGAGGGTACAAACCATAAAACTGTCCATGTAACTCATCCAATAGCTATAGTCATATGGCCACAACTGGCTGCAAGAGAGGCTGGAAGATGTCACCTTTATTCCGGGTGGCCATGGACCCAACTAAAATAGTCTAATACCATAAAAAGGGGAGATAGAGGATGAACATTGAGTATAAATAGTAGTCTTTGTCAGAGCCACCCTGTAAATCAAGCATTATGGGTTTGACTTTCACTCGAAACCTTTTATTACCAAGCAACACATTTCTTACCAGAGAATTTGTGTTCTGTCCGTTTAGCCCAACTTTTTTTCCTGGTCTTCATAAGGGAACTTTCACAATTGTTAACTAAACCAAAAAAAATAAGGTTTTTCAGTGATAAATAGAATTTTTTTTTAAAAAAGAGCACTTTCTCCTAATCCTTTCCCAGCATATATTCTTTGAACAAATTATTATTAAGCATATAAGTAATTTAATTCACTCATAAAGTAAAATATCTGCACACATACACAATTAGGGAGTTTTCTTTTTTTTTTTTTTTAAAGATTTTATTTATTTATTCATGAGAGACACACAGAGAGAGAGGCAGAGACACAGGCAGAGGGAGAAGCAGGCTCCATGCACGGGGAGCCCGACGTGGGATTCGATCCCGGGTCTCCGGGATCACGCCCTGGGCCAAAGGCAGGCGCTAAACCGCTGCGCCACCCAGGGATATAGGGAGTTTTCTTTTGGTCCAACTCAAATTGGGAATTTGTTGGTTCTGGTCACAAGGACTTCCAAAGGGTGATGCCACCTTTCGGCACAAGTTGTCTAGAGTCCACACTTGGGGAACAAACTTCAGGGTATGTGTCAGAGGTTTTTTTTTTTGTTTAGTTTTGTTTTTTTTATTGCAAACAATAGAAATTAATTCTGGCTAGCTTAAAGGGAAAAGAAAAGAGTGCATCACGTGGAATGGGGATTGCTCATAAAAAAAAGAGAAAGCAAAGGACCAAGTCTCACGAAGGACAGAAGTCAAGTCAGGGCAGCCCTGGGTACTAATGGAAAGACGCTCAAAGAAACCCTACCTCAATGAATCAGCTCTAGCTGTGTTCTGTCCTTGGTCACTATGCTCTGGTTTCATACTCTGGGAGAAGATTCCAAAGCTTTTTGTTATGGGCTTAATTGTGCTCCTGCCTCAAATTCATATGTCAATGTCCTAACACCCAGTACTTCAGAATATGACTGCAGTCACTGGAAGTTCTGAGAAAATATATAATGGCCTAAATATCGTACAGAGCTGCCAAGCAATATAAAATAGAATGATTGCCTTATGATATAATAGTAATTAAAATAACTATTATCATTATTATAGATAACATGTATTGAGTACTACTGTCTGCCAAGAACTGTGAAGGACACTTTTCTGCGACATGTTATTTAATACATTCAGCAACCTCATGAGCAACTGACCATTAACTATTATCTCCATTTTTAAAATGACAAAACCAAAATTAGTGATAAAACCAGATTTTGAATCTAAACCTATCTGAACTTAAAACTAGAATTCTTGGGCAGCCTGGGTGGCTCAGCGGTTTAGCACAGGCTTCAGCCCGTGCCTTCAGCCCAGGACCTGATTCTGGGGACCTGGGATAGAGTCCCACGTCGGGCTCCCTGCAGGGAGCCTGCTTTTCCCTCTGCCTGTGTCTCTGCCTCTCTGTGTCTCTCATTAATAAATAAGAAATCTTTTTTTAAAAAAACTAGAATTCTTATGCTAGCAAGCAATATTACCACTTAAAGTATTCAAACAGTAGTTCAACTTGCTATGGAGGCAGAAATCATAATTACCATTTTCCAAACCCATAATCTTTGTGGGAGTTTTTGATTTATAGAAGCACTATACTTTTCTTTGCTTCAGCTTTGGTTAGTACATTCTTGGGGGAAGGAGACTGAGGGGCTTAAGGAGCAATTGTTAATGAAAAGCTTTTGAAAGTTACAAGATTATTGAACTGTGTGCTACACTGAACAAGACAGGTAGAAATTATTAGATCAAAACATATGCTGACAACACAAAGAGAAATTGAGGAGTCAATCCCATTTACAATTGCACCAAAAACCATAAGAAACCTATGAATAAACCTAACCAAGGAGGTGAAAGAAAGACCTTTACTCTGAAAAGTATAAAACATTGATGAAAGAAATTCAAGATGACACAAAGAATGGAAAGACATTCTATCTTCATGGGTTGGAAGAACATATATACTAGCCAAAACAACCTAAACATTTAATGTAATACCTATCAATACCAAGAACATTTCTCACAGAACTAGAATAAACAATCCTAAAATGTGTATGCAACCACAGAAGATCCTAAATAGCCAAAGCAATATTGAAAAAGAAAAGTAAAGCTGGAGGATGCCAATCCCGGACTTCAAGTTATATGACAAAGCTATAGTGATCAAAACAGTATGGTTCTGGCACAAAAATAGATATAGAGATCAATGGAACAGAAGAGAAAACACAGAAATGAACCTACAACTGTATGGTCAGTTAATCTTTGACAAAGAAGAGAAGAATATCCAGTAGGAAAAAGTCTCTTCAACTAATGCTTCTGGGAAAACTGGACAGCCACATGCAATAGAATGAAACTGGACTACTTTCTTACAGCATACACAAAAATAAATTCAAAATAGATGAAAGACCTAAATGTGAGACATGAAATCAAAATCCTAGAGGAGGATACAGGCAGTAACTTCTGTGATATCAGCTGCAGCAACTTCTTTCTAGAAATGTCTCCTGACACAAGGGAAACAAAAGCAAAGATAAACTCTTGTGACTTCATCAAAATAGAAAGCTTTTGCAAAGGGAAGGAAACAATAAAAAAAAAAAACTAAAAGGCAAACTACAGAATGGGAGAAGATATTTACAAATGACAAATCTGATAAAGGGTTAATAGCCAAACTATATGAAGAAGTTCTAAAACTCAACACCCTCAAAACAAACAATCCAATTAACAAATGAGCAGATATGCACACATAATGGAATATTACTCAGCAATGAAATCTTGGGGCGCCTGGGTGGCTCATTCAGTTAAGTGTCTGCCTTCACTTCAGGTCATGCTCCTGGGGTCCTGGGATTGAGCCCCGCATCAAGCTCCCTGCTCAGCAGAGAACTTGCTTCTCCCACTCCCTCTGCCCCTTCTCCTGCTGGTGCTCTCTCCCTCTCTCAAATAATATCTAAGGAAAAAAAAATCTTGCCACTTGCAATGCTGTGGATGGAGCTAGAGAGTATTATGCTAAGTGAAGTAAGTCAGTCAGAGAAAGACATATACCGTATGATTTCACTCATATGTGGAAACAAAAAAAAAAAAAAGAGAGAGAGAGAAAGAGGCCAACTAAGAAACAGACTTTTCACTCTAGAGAACACACTGATGGTTCCCAAAGGAGAGGTGGGGGGTGAAATAGGTGATGGGGATTAAGGAGTGCACTTGTGATGAGTGCCAGGTGATGTATGGAAGCTGAATCACTATATTGTCCACCTGAAACTAATATTACACTATATGTTAACTAAGTTGAATTTAAATAAAAACTTAAATAAAACCTACATGCCAACAATGTTCACAAGACAGTGAGCTCTAACTACTCTGGAAGACCTTCCAGTGTCCATATGTTTCAAGTCTTTAAATCATTCTGCTCTGTACCTTGTCACCAAAGAACTGACCGACCACTACCTTTTTTGCAAAAAAAGGGTAGAAGCCTACTCTTGTAAGAAACCTACTTTTTGAGGTCAGAATGAAATGTTTAGCATTATCTCTTATATAATGCAATCATTCCTCTTAGGGTAATATCTGCCAGCCTGGCCTGCATATTAGAAAACCCGAAGGGCTGTTAAACAATGTATAAACCTGGGCCTCATTCCCAGACATGCCGGTGCAGGGGGTCTGGGATGGGCTTGAACATGGGTATTTTTGGAACCCTCCTCTTGTGCTTCTGATATGCAGCCAGGGTTGAGAACCAATGCCTTGTAACTATATCACCTAACTGCACTTCAAACAAACAATAAACTCCAATTTTTCTTTAAGACACCTACCTGAATTTATTTAAGTCAGAAAAGCATCAGACTTGTCACTGGCTTTTATCCTTTTTATCCTAATGAAAGTTCTGATGGTATTAATCAATCCATCTTGTCAAACAATGTGGGTATAAAACTTTTTCTCATTCACCATCAACAGCATAGGAGATTCCTGGCATACTTGCAAAATTTGACCAAAAGATATCCATACCTTTTTGTTCTAGACTGTTCTACCCTTATAGTCTGTTTAAGGGTTATTATTATTTTTTTTTTAAAAAAAGGTTTTATTTATTTATTCATGAGAGCCATGGAGAGAGAGGCAGAGACACAGGCAGGGGGGAAGCAGGCTTTATGCAGGGAGCCTGATGTGGGACTCAGTCCCAGGACCCCGGGATCATGACCTGAGCCAAAGGCAGATGCTCAGCCACTCCAAATAGTCTCTTTAGTTGTTTTTTTTTTTTTTAATATTATATATGTGAAGAGAAGTTGCTTAAGGATAGGACTTGGTAGTGTGTCCTTGTCTATTGTGACAATAACACTGCATTGCTGGAGAGAATGTTGTGTTTATTGCTCATGCATCTGGGGTGATTTGAGGATTGGTTTAGCAGTTCTGCCAACCTTTGCTGGACCAGTTCACACAACTGGGGGTCAGCTGGCCATTGCCTGATCCAGGTGACTGGGCATAAGCAGGGTGACTCTGGCTGTGCCCACTTTCTCACATCCTCCAGCAGGCTAGCCCAAAGATATTCTCGTGGTGATGTCCACAGTGTTAGCAAGCCACAGACACCTTCTTCAAGACTTGGCTTGTGTCAGTCAGGTCAGCTAACATCCCACTAACCAAAGAAAGTTAGCTGGCTGAGTTGCTTATTGAGGGATGAACAGTCACCCCACTCACAATGAGATGGCCAAGGGTGTGAATACAGTCAGGGAGAAAAAACTGGAGCTATCATTGTAATTCTACAACTGTTGTAAAAACAAATCCAATAATATCAAGCCCGGAAATGGGAATAATGAAACTAAAATAAGACAGTGAAATGATGAAATAAAATATTGGAAAAACAGAATTCTTATGCAGAAATGGGAGGCCACTGGTTTAACTTTGTCAGCTTTCAACTGCTAAATACTGGAGAATATGAAGGAAGGAATTGGCTCCTGCTTGCTACTGTTTCTCTCCAATCTAATAGATGACTGTTGAACTCTATGGAATATGGACAAATCATAATGTACTCAGGAAGACTTAAAGAAAAAACATGTCACTGTGAGTATATTTCAAACCGAGCAGTTAAACTGCATCAAAATATAATGAAGTCATTGAAATTATGAGGGAATTAACATGTTTAGGTCAATTGCTAAGAAATACATTAGATACAACAAGTTATATCCTTAAATCTCTAAATAATTTAAAAAGCAACTTTGAGATGCTATTCTATCAAATCTCTTATTATTTGTTTACGTGATTTTAAGCAATAAAACAGATGTTTGGCAGAACATTATTAAAATAGGGAACCTCGAATCCTCCAATAGTTTCATAGCACAGTTCCCTTGATCCCAATTCCAATTAGGTGTTCCTTTAAATGATTTCATTTATATGCAAATCCAGATAGAAGTGATTCCTAGACCTTTTATCATCCCAAAATTTGGCCTGGCTCTTGATCTGAATAAGCAGGCAGAGTTTTGTTTTGTTTTTAAAGATTTCATTTATTCATGAGAGACACACAGAGAGGCAGAGACCTAGGCAGAGGGAGAAGCAGGTTCCCTGGGGGGAGCCTGATGTAATCCCGGGACATGGGGAGCGCAATCTGAGCCAAAGGCAGACACTCAACCACTGAGCCACCCAGGTGCCCCAGCAGATAAAGTTTTTTAAACTTCACAAAAATGCCTTAAACTGCATGATATTTAGTGAAATGACCACATTATTTTGAATATTTTGAATTCCATATATTTGGAATAGAGGATGAACTTGTGTATGAATACTAAAATTTCTTTCTCTCTGGATCAGAGTAGTTACAGAGATGAAGGAAGGTCTTATTAGTAACCACCTCCACATAAGACACAGAAAAATAGAAATCTGTGTTAAAATTCTAAAATATGGCGTAGCTAAGATAATAAGAAATTATAAAGTTTGCATTTTTTAATGTTTTGCTATCATTTTTTCCACATTAAGGAGTACTTTTCCATAAATGTGTTATATATATATGTGGTATTGGAACATCAGTATATTTTTTAGACAAGAACATTTTTGTACTTGAAGGAAACTTAGAGGTCACCTTATTTAGCCTCAATTTACAGAACTGGAAAGTAATCCTCAAATAAGTTGAAGTGATTTGCCCAAAATCATGCAGCAATTTAACCATCATAATGATAATATCTATTACTTATGTAATTTGCAAAGCATTTTACATTTGCAATGTCCATGAATTTTAATAACAACTTTTTTGAAGTATATGGTACAGTTTTCTTCATCTATATATTTTTAGATAAATAAACCAAGGCACAGAGAGATCGAATAATGTATCCAGCATCACAAAACTATATAAAGGGACACAACAGTTCCACTGTATCACTAGGCATCCATAAAGCACCAAATAACCCAGTTGGAAATGCAAGTTAAAATCACAATGGGATGCCACTACCCACCCATTAGAATCAGAATGTCTGAACTCAAAAAAACTGACATACCAAGTGTTGGTGATGATGTGGAAGAAATGGAGCTCTCATACCCTGCTGGTAGGATGTGACATGGCATAGACACTTTGGATAACAGTTTGGCAGCTTATTTGGAAATTAAGCATATACCTACCATATGACCCAGACTTTTCACTTTTAAGTATTTACCCTAAAGAAGAGAAAGCCTATGTCCATGCAAAGTCTTGTACAGAAATGTTCATAGCAACTCTTTGGTAATGTCCTCAAACTGGAAACATGACAATATAAATGACTCTCAAAATAGTTACACTGATTGAAAGAGCCAGACAAAAAAAAAAAAGAGCATGTAATTTATGATTTCATTTATTTAACTCTACTAAATTCAAACTAATCTTCAGTGACAAAAAAAGCAGATGAGGGGTGGGAGTGCTGGAAAGACCTGGAAAGAATACAAGACCAAGAAGAAACTTAGAAATTATGGAAATATTCTTTGTCTTGATTGTGCTGATGGTTTCATGGGCATATACATATGTCAAATGTACCAAATTAAGCACTTTAAAATATGCACTATACTATATGTTTCAATATGTATGTCTACCCTAATAAAACTGTTCAGAACAAAAAGTGACCTAGCTGAAGTCAAGATTCTGAAAAATCTACTTACGTATACCCAAACTTGGTGGATCATGCTGATCCAACATGTATCTTTCTACTGTTTTCATTGAAATAAAGACTAGCCACCAAAAAGTAGGCAGATATACAAAACAAAATAATAGCATTGTCACACCTTTATGCCTTGTAAGGCAGTTACAACGAATTTTATGCTTTTTCTAACTCATAGTTCCATAAATTCTAACAAGAAGTTAGTTACATGTTTCATTGATTTGTTTTGTTTAAATAAGAGCAAAAATTCAATCAGAGAGTCATGTAACCCATACTGTTGGGAGTGCAAATGAGAAATCTTTTAGGGACATAATTTTGCATAGATGTTTCAAGTAACTTAAAAACCATCTTATTCTTTGGTCAGATAATTACACATCTGGCAGTTTAGCCTAAGAAAATGATCTCGAAACAAAAAGATTTATGGAAAATTTGCTCCTCCAAGCATTATTTATAATAGCCAAAAAGGGAAACAAACCTAATGTCCAAAAATAAGGGAATTCTGGAATAAATCATGTCACATTGAACCATGGACTATTAAATAGCAATTAAATAAATAATTTATAACAGTTTTTGGAGAATCACTTGAAGACTTTCTGAAAAAAAAAGCCAAATCACAAAATGTCTCTCCCTCCTCTTAAAACTAATAAAATGAAAAAAAAAAAAAAAGATTACAAACAGAAGGAAAAAAGCAATGCATAGAGAGAAGGCCAATTTCATATAATAATGCTTGAAAAGTGGTAGTCAGGGCAAGAAACAGACCAATAAATAATGTCATTTGGATGAACTCCTAACTCTCCATTCTAGAACAGTGGAAAGTGAGAGGGAGGAAGAAGGTAAATACATGAAATCCTAAATATTCTTGTGACTCCTACTCAGTTGAGGAGAGGTTATTTGGGACAGAGGGGAGCAGTATGGAACAAGAAATGCAGCAAACTCTTGTAGAAGGGAGAACTCCTTTGCCCAAGCCAGTGTCTGGCTAGTAACAAAGAATGGTGGCTCACCATTCTTGTTTTTCTTGATAGAACACATAGAGGGCTCTGCAGAGCAGTCCCTTGTGAGGCACAGACAAATAGCTCAGTGACAAACAAGGATTTGCTGGAACAGAAAGCAAAGGAGCAGGGTGCCTGGATGGCTCAGATGCTCAGATGCTCATTAAGCATCTGACTCTTGATTTTGGCTCAGATCATGATTTCAAGGTCGTGAGATTGAGTCTCACATCTTGCTCTATACTGGGCATGGAACCTGCTTAAGATTGTCTCTCTCCCTAACCCTCAGCCGCTACCTCCACCTCGTGCTCTCACTCTCTCTCTCTCTCTCTCTCTCTCTTTCTCTCTCTCTCTCTCTCAAAAAAAAAAATCAAACAAAGCAGGGGCATCTGGGTGGCTCAGTGGGTTAAGCATCTACCTTCAGCTCAGGTCATGATCTCAGAGTCCTGGGATCGAGCCCCACATCAGGCTCCCTGCTCCACGGGGAGCCTGCTTCTCCCTCTTCCTATCCCTGCCACTCCCCCTGCTTGTTGCTCTTTCTGTCTCTCTCTTTCTCTCTCCATCAAATAAATAAATAAAATCTTAAAACAAATAAAACAAAAAGAAAGAAAGCAAAGGAGAAGAAGGCAAATTCATTGTTAGAGTGAGAGCACAGGGCAGAGAAGTCTAAGGAGATTCCCACCACCCATCCCCTTCCATACCCCATCAAAGAATGTCTGTATCAAAACTCATGAGATATTCCCCCTCTTAAAACCCCTGAGACATAGCAGCATTATTCATAATAGCCAAAAAAGTAGAAACAACCCCAACGTTCATTAACTGATGATGCGAAATGTGGCCTATCCCCACAACAGAATAAAGAAACAACCTGAATAAGGAAAATGTGGTATATAAGTACCATGAAATATTATTCAGCTTTAAAAAAGAGAGAAATCCTGTAATATGTGACAAATGGGTGAAACTTAAGGACATTATGCTAAGTTCAATAAGCCAGTCACAGAAGGACAAATGTTGCATGATTCCACTTCTATGAAGAATCTAATACAATAGAACTCATAGAAACAAAGAATAGAATGGTGGGTGCCAGTGGGGAGGAGGAAATGGGGAGTCGCTAATCAATGTGTATAAATTTTCAATTGTAAAGGATGAATAAGTTCTAGATATCTGCTGCACAACCTCGTGTCTATAGACAATACCATATCATACATTTAGAATTTTGTTAAGGATGTAGCTCTCATATTAAGGATTCTTACCACAATTTTTAAAAAGTCGATGGATAGGGGCACCTGGGTGGCTTAGTCAGTTAAGCATCTACCTCTTGATTTTGGCTCAAGTCATGATCTTGAGGTCGTGAGATCGAACCTTGTAGGGGCTCCATGCTGGGCATAGAGCCTACTTAAAGTTCTCTCTCTCCCTCTCCCTTCTGCCCCTTCTCTCTCGCCCTCTCTCTCTTCTCTCTCCCTCTCTCTCTCTCTCTCTCTCTCTCTCCCTTTCTCTCTCTCTCTTCTCTCTCTCTCTTTCCCTCTCTCTCTCTTTTTCTCTCTCTCTTTTTCTCTCTCCTCTCTCTCTCAAATAAAGAAATAAATAGTACATGGATAAACCTTGAAAATATCGTGCTAAGTGACAAGAGGTCACATACAGTATGATTCCACATATATGTAGTGTCCCAAACAGGCAAATCAATAGAAAGTAGATTGGCAATTCCCAGGAAAGTAGGGGGATGAGGGAGGAGGAAGACAATGAGGAAGGATTACTAATGGGTGGGGGGTTTCTTTGGGGGATAAGGAAAAGTGCTAAAATTAGTGCTGATGGTTGCACAGCTCTGTGAATATACTAAAAAACAACGAATTGTATGCCTAAAAATGAAGAATTTTATGGTATGTCAATTTTATATTTTAAAAAAATCCTATTATTAAAAAAAAAAAAAAGGAGCCAGAGAAGAGTGTGAACAGCTTCTGGGGAGAGCTGGGGGAAGTGCAAGAAGTGGCTCTGCTGAAGTGCTATAGCCTGAGTCGAGAAGGATGTGAAGCTTAAGGAAATTACTGAAGGGAGTAAGAAATGCCGCTGTTTAGATGTAATTAATCCCATTACAGGGCTTTAAATTATAGAAGAAAGATCACGACTCATTCACTAAAGATCAGAACCAGGCTTCTGAAAGTATTTGGAACACCAGCACTCGGTCCTCGAATTCTCAGGTTTCAGATAAGTGATAAGGGAATCGAGATGACTCACTTATATTCAGATGTGAGAGAACACTTTGGTAGGGCTGCCTTCAGCAACAAAATAACATATCAAGTATATATAAATTCACTACAGCAAAGAAAATAATGGAAAAGATCATAGAAAGAGAAAAGGTGAGCAATCATTGCTCATAGAAAGCACAACCCAAGGACTAGTAGAAAATCCTGTAAAAACAGAAAAATGGAATGCTATAAGCAACATCAAAGACCATCATTAGATTTTAAAAATTAGATACTAGAATCATGAAAACAGTGACTTCAAAAATGACACTATCATTACAAAACAAGCAATAGCACTAAAAGAGAATTCTGGTATAACACTAAATAAAAAAAGATATACAGGGTCACCTGGGTGGCTCAGTCTGTTAAGTATATGACTCTTGATTTTGGCTCAGGATATGATCTCAGGGTTCTGGAAGCGAGCCTAACACAGGGCTCTGTGCTCAGCATGGAGTCTGTTTGTCCCTTTCCCTCTGCTCCTTCCCTCCGCTCAAGCTCTTTCTCTCACTCTCTCTCAAAAAAAAAAAAAAAAGATATAAAAATATATGTATGATTACAAATATTTAACAGAATTACAAGAAAATACCAGGTCTGATACAAGCCATTATTTTGAGGTGTTTGGTCAATGGATCTTTTTTCCTTCTTTTCACATTTTTGCATTTTCCACGTTTTCTATAGTATGCATATGTTATTTTTATAATGTATATATTAAAAGATAATGGATTCTAAATACCATAGTTGTGGACATGCTTGTGTGGAGGTCAAGTTCTATGTGCATAGTAAGTAGCAGCAACAGACTCGTAGTCTAAATGGCAGGTTGGATGGACAACACGAAGGTTTATTATCCTTCCTCCCAAAAGCTCATTGAAATTTCCAAAGAGTAAAAGGAATAAATCCATTAAGTGCTAGAAATCAAGGACGAGTATCACCAGTAAAACAGGTATCGGGAAGGGTTTCTGTAGTATACAAAGCAAATGAGGTCCCCTTTATGAAGAAACCAGCACCAAGTGCTCATAAGTGAGTCCAAGCACTAACAGGAGAAAATTGCCAGAGAAGTGTGTTACCATCTTCCCAACAAGAACTCTCTCAGCCACCTTGGGTAGAGTCAGGATATCCATGGAGCCAAAGGGAATCATGCACTGAGAGGGAGGGATGCCTACTTAAAACTTTGCAAAAGTACTAGGCTAGAGTTCCACAGAAACTGTCACATTTTTAGCAGAATAAAGTCTGAAAAACTGTTCCCTAAATAAATCAGAGGGACTGTAACTGTGGGATCCTTGTGAAACGAGAAGCTAAATATGATTATTAGAGAGAAAAAAAGGCAGTGGTTGAAAACACCACACTCTTAAGAAAGACAAATTTTCAAATTAAAAGATATCCCTGGAGCCAAAAAAGGCTAAGCAAGGACAGCAAAAAGAGAGAGAGCAAGAGAGACAGCTAGACATGGTTTATTTTTCAGAGAATAGAAAAAGAGGAAAGGCTTCCCAAATCATTTTATGAGGTTAACATATCTTTAATACCACAACCTGACAAGACAATAGAAGAATAAAGAAGAAATGCATCTCACCTTTGAACACAGGTGCAACATCAAATAAGCAATGTACAAAAAATAATAATACAGAATGACAATAAAGATTTATCCCACTACTAATAAGGTGCTTCAGCATTAGAAAAATCTAAGAATATAATCCAACACATTAAAAGAGAAAAAAGTTCCATTTGCTTCTATAATTGAAATGATTTTTGATAAAATTCAAGTGTACACAATCTTTAAAAACCTAGCAAACCAAGAATGGAAGGTAAAAAAAAATAATCAATTGTCTCATCAGCCACCCTCATTTCTTCTCTTGTGAAAGAGCTGCCGCACTTACTTTTCTCTGATGGTTTTGAAATATATCCACAAATTTTTTGATACTTGTTTCTGTAAGAGACAGAACCTAATGGTGACTCACTTCTGATGAATAGAATAAAGTAGAAGTGACAGTGCATGACTTGGGGTACTAGGTCGCTAAAGGCAGTGCAGCTTACTACTCACTCCCTCGCAATGCTTGCCCTCCGGGAAGTTAGCTGCCAAGCATGAGCAGCCCAGATGTGGAGAGGCTCAGATGGCATGGACCTGACACCCCACCAACATCCAGCAAGGAGCCGACACCCCAGCCAAAGCCAACCAGGAACTGAGCTCCCCTCACCCCCAACAGCCATGTTACTGAGTCATTCTGAATGCAGATACTCCAGTCATAGTCAAGCCTTCAGATTACTGCCACTCAGTCTGACAACTGTTTTTTTATAAATTTCTTTTTTATTGGTGTTCAATTTGCCAACATATAGAATAACACCCCGTGCTCATCCCATCAAGTGCCCCCCTCAGTGCCCGTCACCCAGTCACCCCCATCCCCCCCGCCCTCCTCCCCTTCCACCACCCCTAGTTCATTTCCCAGAGTTAGGAGTCTCTCATGTTCTGTCTCCCTCCCTGATATTTCCCACTAATTTTTTCTCCTTTCCCCATTTATTCCCTTTCACTATTTTTTATATTCCCCAAATGAATGAGACCATATAATGTTTGTCCTTCTCCGATTGACTTATTTCACCCAGCATAATAGCCTCCAGTTCCATCCATGTGGAAGCAAATGGTGGGTATTTGTCGTTTCTAATGACTGAGGAATATTCCATTGGATACATAAACCACATCTTCTTTATCCATTCATCTTTCGATGGACACCGAGGCTCCTTCCACAGTTTGGCTATTGTGGACATTGCTGCTAGAAACATCGGGGTGCAGGTGTCCCGGCGTTTCATTGCATCTGTATCTTTGGGTAAATCCCCAGCAGTGCAATTGCTGGGTCGTAGGGCAGGTCTATTTTTAACTCTTTGAAGAACCTCCACACAGTTTTCCAGAGTGGCTGCTCCAGTTCCCATTCCCACCAACAGTGCAAGAGGGTTCCCTTTTCTCCGCATCCTCTCCAACATTTGTGGTTTCCTGCCTTGTTAATTTTCCCCATTCTCACTGGTGTGAGGTGGGATCTCATTGTGGTTTTGATTTGTATTTCCCTGATGGCCAGTGATGTGGAGCATTTTCTCATGTGCTTGCTGACAACTTCTTTGTAACCTCATTAAAGACCTTCAACTGGCACCACCACCCTGCTAAGCCACTCCCAGATTCCAACTCTCACAAACTGTGTGATATAATAAATGTTTGTTCTTTAAAGCTGCTAAATTCAGGGGGTAATTTGTTTTCTAGCAATACAGAACTAAAGCAATCAATTTTACAAGAAGGGTAGGCTTCTTCCCAGCCCAGAGGGCAAGTCTTCACTGAAGCAAGATAATCATGGCAATCTCATTGTCTATGACTACATTTTGCATAGTGAGACATTAGCGATAAATATGCTAGAGAGGGCTGCAAAGGTTTCCTCACTCTGAGAATGTCACACATATTACCATTTCTGCCTCAAAAAGTTGTTATCTGGGGGTGACCATATGGCTCAGTCATTAAGTGGCTGCCTTGGCCTCATGTCACTATCCTGGGGTGCTGGGATCGAACCCCACATCGGGCTCAGTGGAGGGCCTGCTGTTCCCTCTCCCTTTGCTGTTCTCCCTACTTGTACTCTCTGGTTCTCCTTCTGTGTCAAATAAATACATAAAATCTTAAAATAAATAAATAAATAAATAAATAAATAAATAAATAAATAAATAAAAAAAAATTGTCTGAATATGACACCTAGAACTGTGGCAGCAATTTCGAGATCATGAGAAAAGGCAGGAATTCCTACATATGTGTAGGAACACAGTGTGAACAATGAAGTGCAAAGATAAAGGAACCCAGGCCCCTGATAGATTTGTGAGGTTATCAAGCCCTGGAGTTCCCTGAAACCCTGAAGTTCTTAAGGGGTGGGGCGGGGGGAGGGTAACAAATGTCTTTAATGCTTAAGCCCCACCTAATTAGGCTTTCTATCACTTGCAGCTGAGAACACCCTAACTGGAAAGAAAACTCTTGTATTTGTCAGTTGGCTTTGCCAAAACAAATACTATAAACTGGGTGACAAACAATGGAAATCCATTTCTCTGAGAAGTCTGAGATCAGGGTGTGAAGCATGTTGAGAATGTAATGAGAATCCTCCTCATAGTTTGCAGATGCCTGCCTTTTCACACTGTCCCCACACAGCAGAGAGAAGAGGAGGGGGATGAAAGAGGGATGGAGAGAGTTCATGCTCTTCCTTTTCTTATAAGGACGCTCATCTCATCATGGGAACTTCACACTTATAACCACTTCTAAACCTAATTACCCCCCAAGGGCTCTACTTCCAAATACCATTACTTTGGAGGTTAGGAATATAAATGTCCTTTTTTTAAATGAATTCTATGATTGCATAAAAATTCAAAGGAATTTGGAAGAAAATTTATCTATTTTTTAAAAGATTTTATTTATTTATTTGTGAGAGACACAGAGAGAGAGGCAGAGACACAGGCAGAGGGAGAAGCAGGCTCCCTTTGGGGAGCCTGATGTGGGACTCAATCCCAGGACCCTGGGATCATGACCTGAGCCAAAGACAGATGCTCAACCACTGAGCCACCCAGCCATCCCAAAATTTATCTATTTTTGATGCATTTATAAGCTAGTAAAATTCTTGGAAAATAATCAGATAGCATCTATGAATATTTTAAAAGCACACAAAGGCCAATCAAATATATCATTTCTAGGAATCTTTCCTATAGAGAATTTTCTAAGTGAGTAAAAAAGTATTTCTACATAGTTGTTTTTCAACATTGTTTATAATATAAATTTAATTAGAAGTAACCTAAATGCCCAATCGATAAAGGGATGATTAAATAAATTCTAGTACATACAATTCTGTGTAATTGTTTAGAAGAATGAATTATATGACATAAACTCACATGGGAAGAGCATCAATGAAAACTAGAGGGAGAAAAGCTTGTTAAAGTCCATTTATATATGGAGGTATGTGTAATGTCTGGGAGAATATACACCAAAGTGTTAAACTGTTATCAGAGAGATTGAACATTTTTTATGTACCTCTAAATAACTTGAAATATTTCAACAAAAATGTTGTTTTTTTAAAAAGAAAACCTGATTGAAGTATAATTAATATAGTGTTATATTAGTTTCAGGTGCACAATATAATGATTCAGCAGTTTTATACATTTCTCATCACTCTTCATGATAAGTCTATATTCTTAATCCCCTTTATCTATTTCACCATTCCCCTCCCCAAAAAACCTCACCTCTGGCAACTACCAGTTTGTCCTCTGTATTTGTTAAAACAGAATAATTTTCCTGATTTTAAAAGAATTTTAAAATAAAAATAATGCAATGTATCTATCCAAAATTAATTACTCAAGTTAAGGATATGTACAGTGGTCTACATAAGACATAGCTATATCTAATTTCAGAGTTATGTATTAGTAATATTTTTGTCAGGTATCCCTGCTCAATGTAATTTTTAAAGGAAATCTACTGTAAAAACTGCACTGAAAATAAGATCCATACCCCCACTCCTTCCATAATTGCAGCCACTCTCTTTTTCCATTACCACCCCCACAACACAAATAATTGGATTAGCATCCCCAAAAAAAGGAGCTAAGGAGAATGTAGAAAAGGTAAAGATGGAAACGAAGTGGTCTCACCTATGATCATGGGAAAAGCAATCAATCAACCAATAATAAAGATAACTGTGCGAGTCTTAATTTTGACCAAAAATCCATGAATTTTTTTGATAGGAATTTGATTTGAAGTATTATTTTTCTCACAGTGGTTCCAGAACAGAGTTTGCCCTGGCTAAACAGCTGCTCTCTTTATCCCTCGGGCTACCAATGACAAAGAAGCCTGGACACAAGGGCTTGCTGAGAGCCTCCAAACCAGAATGACCTCCCCAGGACCCTGAATCTGCAAGAGCAACCTTTCTAAGTTTCACCTCCTGAAACTGAATGACTTTGCATCATTCCCTGAAAGAGACCCCACATTTGTGGGATAACCATTCTTCTCTGATTCCAAACTGCTTCCAGAGCAAATGTGCCCCAACATGTCATATGAAGGAGGTGAGTACCCTTACCCAAGAGATGGTCAGTAAATTAAGAAGTGGGCAGGTTTTTGAGAGCTTTCAGAAATGAAGTTTTCTAAAGTGAGAAAATTGGCTCTAGATGGCTGGAGGTGGAGGACTTAACCTCCTTTCCTTGTTAGTTTTTCCTTTCCTTCTTTTTACCACGTTAGTATCCCCACAACACTCCTTGAGGAAGTAATGCTCATAAACAAGACATTCTTGTTATCAGCCTACCTGTGTGTAAGCAACCTGTGTAGTCACTATAGTTCCCTCTAGACTGGGAGGTGCTTGAGCTGCTCTAGCCTTTCCTCTCCGCTCACCTAAAGGAGGTAAAGACTGAAGGAAGCCACAGCTCCCTTCATGGAGTGACTGACCACAGGGTTCTGTATGGCCCACCTTAGGAACAGTTTGTGCAAATCCCCAAGGAGCTTTCAAGTTTTTTCTAAATATAAAAAAGTTTGTTAACAGTGAGACACATAAAAAATAAATCAGGGGTGGGGGGCGGTTCACCCCTCCATGATGTGATTAATGTCTGAAGCTACTCAAATTATGGTCTAGTGAGGAAAACTTCAACAAAAAAATGTCTCTTGAATATTAAAAGATTCTATTTGTTTTGTAATCTGCATTTTTATTCCCCAAGGGCCTCTCATTCCTGGTCTAATTCTGCAAGATTCTATCTTTTTTTTTTTTTTTTTTTTTTTTTTGTAGGCTGCACATTTTGACATTTTGATGTTAGTATCAGCCTTATTGATGAATAGTCCCAAGTTTGGAAGTATTTTGAAAGCTGCCCTTGTCTGCCGCAGTAGGGATGCGCAAACCTGGTACGTCAATCCTTTGATGGTGAAAATCTCTGACAGGGTTTGGACATTCACAGTTCTGCTTATATTATTCTGCCAAATTGCATCATCTGAATTCAGCAGTTTAGCTTTTTCCTTTCTATCTTTCTTCTTAGAAAACTTTTTTCTTTCTTTTAATCTCTTTATGCCCTTAGAGCAAATTTTAATAGTCACCTAACCAAAAGAGAAGATACTTAAAACTAATAAAAGAGGCAGAAAGACAGATAGTAGAAAATGGGTTTAATCAGAACTCTCTAAGGCAGAGTTTCTAAAACTTGATAAATCCATGGAGATCTTTAAAAAAAATTGAACTCTATTGTTAACTCAAAATGTTTTCTAACTTAATGACATGAGCGATGTATAAACATAAAATGAGGTATGAATTCTTTATACTTATATTCCTTATGTGAATTTTATTAGTCAACTAATACTGATTGCATAAATGAAAGCACCAAAGATCTCTGTTGCTTGCACATTAAATTTTTTTTTTTTTTTTTTTTTTTTTTTATTCACAGCTGGGTTTGGCTGATGTCAGGTAGACTAGGTAAAGACTAGCCCCAGGTTACAAGTAGAATCAGTTCTCCTCAAGTCTTCATTTTGAGATCAGAGGCTACACGGAGTATGGGGTTTTTGTTGTTGTTATTGTTTGGGTTTTTTGGCTCTTTGAGTTTTGTTTAGGTTTTTTTTAATGATGTATTACTGGACTAAAGAGGCAATGCCAAACCATGCACACATATTTAAAGCCTCATCATGTTTATTAACATTCCAGCCAGGTCCAGCTTCAATGGGGCAAGGAAATATCTTAGTTTACTCTAGTCAAGGTACTGCAAAGTCCCAAGGCAAAGAGCATGGATGAATAGATCTATAAGAGGAAGTATATGAAGAATTGAGAATGACAGCTGCTTAATCCACCACAGTCTCCTTCAAATAATAATTATTCACTTTGCTCCCTTTTGCAACATACTCCCCCCACCCCTGCCTCTCAAGACATTTTAATTAAAAAGTCTCATCCAGTCATAGCATGGGGTTCAAAGTTCAGGATCTGTGCTTTACCCTGGGGCCAGATGTGGCTCTTCCCAATCTAGATATTTACAAGCCAAAACAAAACCAAGGAATCTGTCACCCTCTGCCAACATACAATCATAAAACAGGGACAAGATTTAGCAGTAAACTCTCCTATCTGAAAAAAGGGAAGATTGGAAGGCATATGGGGTCAACTGGTCCACAGACACTCTGAAACAGGGATATATCAGCCAGTTTCTCCACTAGGGTAGGGAACAGTCCTTTATTCGGGCCCTGGCTCTGCTCCCTGGGACAAAGGGCCCAGTCCATTGTTCTCCACAGCCCTGCTCTGCCTCCGGTGTGATTTTTCTTTCCACCCTTTGGGGCCACATCTGAAATAGTATTGCCGAACATGAGCAGTTCTCTCACCCACTTGCTACCCTTAGAAAGTTGGGATCCCAGAGCTTTTTGATCCATCTCAAAGTCAACCTCTTCATCTAGCATGGCAGCACTTTTGCAAACATGGCTCTTGAAAACCTGTTGGATTTTTGATGCCGTTAATTACAGCCACTCCATGTGCCAAAATCCACACTGTAGTTTTTGTGAGGCCTGTCTCTCTCTAGACTTAATTACAAGTACTTTGAGTTCATAATCACTTTTCTCAAAAGTCATTTTGTCCAGGTGAAGGTATCTACTGCCAGACATTGCCTTAAGGTCGGTCTTAAGGAGGTTGTGCCTGGATTTTGTCATTTCTGTGAGGCTATTTTTTAGTAGGTCTTTCAAATACAAGGTGTTTTTAAATTTTATCTCTTACTGAATGGAAAGGAGAAACAATTTTATTTATCAACCCTACAGCTTCTGGAATTTCTAGGTTCTCTACATCCCCTCTCAATTTTGCCTGCAAAGTGGCCAGTTTTTCTGAGCTCATCACTTTCTTGTTGTACCTTTTTGAATGCAGCAAATTACAGTCTGTTCACATTATCAAGATTCTGATTGAGAACCTTTCTGTCTGCCACAGGTTCATTAAGTACTTTTTTTTTGCCTTTGGGCCACTGAAAGCAACGGTTTTGCCAGTGTTTTGCTGCCACATAAACAGCTTGCCTCTTTTCCAGCTTCCTACGGCATTCTGCCTTCTCTAGTGAGGGGTGCTGCGAAGTCACAAGACATAAGCTTGGCTTGTAGAACAGAGAATGCTGGGATAGAGAGAGATGAAAAATTGGGAAGAATGATATAAATCATTCTGATATACCGCCCTGATATAAATCAACACATTTTGTAAATTTGTTTAAATACTCACAAAAACAACAAACCTCAAGGAAATAGCATTAACAATGTGATGACTTTTTTTTTTTTTTGGTTTATATCAAATCACAGCTCAAATGTTAATACTGCTTCTAGGCGTGTTCTTTAGAATATGACTTTACCACCATATGCCGGGTGATGACTCAAATCTCAGCCCAATTCTGAATTTTAGCTCTTACAAAGTCATCATTTATTTCATACAGTATGAGATATTTTGGCCTTCACTTGGCTTACACATGTCATTTACAGATCAAGTCTGACTGCATGCCTTTCTCACTAGTCTACCTCAATTACAGTAGCATACAGTCATATGACTCTTTGGTTAGAATTATTTGATTATAAGATAATCTTCCTGATGATCTAGAACATGCCCCTGTGTTCCTGTCAGTGCCAGCCAATTGTTAGTAATGCGTTGGCCCAGGAATGCCCGAGGCCAATCACCTGGGTCCATATTATTTATGCCAAGGTCCCATAGACATTTTCGCTGACCAGAGTCAATGGTGGTGGCTGTACCAGCCTTTGTGTTTTTACATTTGCAAAATGCACCTCAGTGCCAAAGATAAGGGAGCACTGGAGGTCCTGGAGGGTACACAGCACATCCAAGGGCCATATAGTGAGGTCATGGGTAGAGAGAGAGGGAAGAAGTGTGGATCTGGGGCTTTGACTTTATTGGCATCCAAGTGTGGTTCCCTAGGGTTTCTTGGGTTCACTCTTTATTGGAGAATTTACAGCATCCCAAGCAGGAATTGGGGTGCAAGAAAGAAAAATTGGGTTGACTCAAGCAATCATCTATCTAGGTGACACAGGGCTTTCTGAAAAGGGACCTTCACAGGTGAGGGCAGCCTAACTCCTTAGCACAGTTGTTTAGCTAGTAGCTGTGTCATACAGCTGGCAGTATGTTTATTTGAGATGGACTTATTTGAAATGAATACCTCAGCAATCAAAAGCTTGATGTCAGGCACCTACATTACAATCAAAAAGGTTAATGTCAGGCACTCACACTATATCGTGTTAAACATTTTCATGCTATTTTTGGTATGAAAACACAAGCATTTTTCAATCTCAGCACTCACATATGAGTGAGAATATGGTCTATAGATCCCCAAGCCGAGAACACTGATCTGAAGGGTTATGGGGGGATTTTAAATAACATGACATTCTTTAAAGAGCTTAACCCAATACTGAGTAAGTGCTCAGTAATTTTCAGTTTCCTTCTCTTCCCTTTTCACTTTATAGATTAGACTTTCATAGTCCACAGTGAGCATTAATTTGTTCAGCGCTGTCTTCAGGTGGAACATCTGCATAAATCTAGCTTTGTGAATATTTTTAAACTGAGAGATTTTCCATCTGTTTTGGAGTTATAGCAGTCCACATTATCCTCACTTGAGCTCTTAATGATATATGTGTGATGGAAACAAGACGTCTTAACGTGTAAGTATTCACTGCCTCCCCAGTCCTGTCTGTGCAGATTCTACCCTTCCCCCACCACCTTAAGCAAGTCTTTCTTTGCCAGTCTAGTTCTTGGTGTTTTTGTAATGCAAAATTAGAAGACAGGGAGAGCAACTGGGCCAGAGCTGCAGTCAAGTAAGGGAAAGGATATTTGCTTTCTGGGTCAGCCCTGGGTTCTTTCTTGTGGAGAATCCAGGTAATGAGCAAAGCAGAAATGAAACCATAAAAAGAAGCTCAATTCTAAATTGATCTAAATAAGAAAGAGCTTAAGGTGGGGGCAGGAGGAAGAAGACAGAAAAGCCATAAAAGGTGGGTGTCAGGGGAATTGGGGGATTTTGAGAAGACTGCAAAAAACACGGAGTACGAAAGAAGTGTGGAAGACAGATAATATTTTTTAAAGTATTGTTGTGGGTTATGGCACAGATCTCCCTAACAGTTCTTGAGAAATGCACATAAAATATTAAAATGTCTTTTAATTTCTGTTGGGCTACTGGAGTATATATTTCTTCAAATGGAATGCTATGCTAAAATTGATTCATCTGAGCCCTGTACACACATATACACACTTTATATTTGGATCATATACAATCCTTCCTAACTAAACAGCCAGGATCCGGTTACATATTCTCTTTGAACTCAGCCTGGGGCTCTATCTGATCTTTTGCCCACCCCAACCTGGGCAACCATCTCCTTCCAGACTGTAAGAGAGAGAAATAATCTTCTATTATATTTGAACCAATGATTTATGGAAGTATCTGTTATTGCAGCTTAGCCTATACCACAATCAATACATTTAGAATATGTTGCTTTCAGTTTAAGGAATTATTAATTAATAAATAATGCAACTTTTATATACCACTTTCCATATTATGCAAATAATATGATGTTCAGTCCAAAAGTTCAGTCATCAGAGAAGTGCCATTCACTGGCATGAGAATTCATCTCTTCCTGTATAATTATGTTGTGATTGATTAAAATAAAGTTCAGATTTACAAAACTAGAATAGTGAGCCAGCTGATAGCTGTACATTCTTATAGCATTTATTCACTTATTTAGTAAAATTTTTGAATGGTTTCCAGTGTCCAGTCCAGCACAAAAAGAACTTGGAAGTTATCTCTCCTATCCACATAAAAATAGCTGAATCAACAACAATTCTGGGATCCATTAGAGAACTGAGGTCATAGGGCAAACCCCTGCCTCAAAAATTATAGAGACAGATAGGTGAATCCCACGCAGGAAAAACCTTCTAGAGACCCATTTATGGCATAGGAAACCTAAATTGTAATTGACAAATTGCTGGAGGCTCTGTGCAAATTTGAGAATTAAAAACTCCAGAGTGGGATCCAGCCTTGGGAAGGTGGAATGAGTTTTATCTCCAAAAGCCCTACCAGGTTCTCATAGAAAAGATCAGAGGAAACTCTCCACTGTGTCTGGCAAAGAACCATAGGAAATATAAGAAATATTGAATTCTTACTATGTAATGTACCAGGCAATGTATTTGTTGGAGTTACAGTGATGTTAAACAAAAGCTCTCTCTTTGTGGAGCTTTTTTTTTTTTTTTTTTTTTTTAAACATTTATTTGAGTGAGAGAATGAGCAAATGAGGGGAGGGGAGGGAATCTCAAGCAGATTCTGTGCTGAGTACAGAGCCTGATACAGGACTTGATCTCATGACCTGAGCTAAAACCAAGAGTCAGATGCTCAATTTATTGAACCACCCAGGTGCACCTCTCTTTGTGGGGCTTACGTGCTAGTGAAGAAATAGGACAATAAACAATAGAATTTCAATCAGTGATAAGTGGTATGAAGAAAATAAGGTAAAGCGAGGGCTAGAAAGTGATCAGGGAGGAAAGTACAGCTATTTCAGATAAGGTGGTCAGGGAAGATCTCCCTAAGAGGTGGCATCTGAGCTGAGGTGTGAATGGATTAGAAGCTTGCTTTGTAAATGCAGATAGATCCATATTCAGTCCATTAACATTCTTCCTTCTGACCTTCTAGACATTCATGGACACCATGGATCCCAGAGAGAAGCTGACAGAAACAGTCTGACCTCCACTGTATCAGTGAGGTCAACTGCTTGATCTCTGGTGCCTAAGATTATTGCAGGGAAATGTTTGATGAGGAAAAGAAAGTAATCAAATTCCTGGATGAGTTATGCAATAGGTCTGTTCCCCCCAAAACCTGTCAATCTTTCAAATAAACCCTTCTGAATTTTGTGATCTATTTGTTGAGATTGCTTTTCATGAGCTGATTAATTATAGTATATTATGATAATGTTCTTCATTAGGTAGAATGTTCTGTGATTGATTAATATAGCTCCCATTTATTTGATTAATATAACTTTATTTCTATTGCTAGTCAAATATACTATTTTCAAGTGGTTAGATATAGTATCTGTAGTAATTTTTATTTCAGAAATTGGGACCCCTTGTGCCTATTTTAACATCATTTCTACCCCACTCCTATCCTCCATTTATCTATAAAGTAATACTCATTTATCACACAGTTTTTTATATTTTTAAAACCAGAGGAGGGGGTACTTGAAAAGCCGAGAGTAATGGTTTACAAACTGTGCACCCGGAAGTAGCGATGTAGATTTGCCTTGGGAGGCAAGTAGAAAGCAGAGAGAAAAGGAGAGGCAAAGAGGCTGGCATTGGAAGAATGAGAGGTGGAGACTGCAGGACTTCAGGCCCACATTTGTCAAGAGAGCCAGGCTATGCTGCAATGACATACGATCTCAATGGTATCCTATCATGAATGTTTATTTCTCTCCCCACAAACACCAGCATAAGGCAAAAGACCTCTTCCATCTAGTAAGCGTAGGGTCCAGCTGTCATCATAGTGTGATGCTATTATGTATCAATACACAGACTCCACTGTCTGTAATGGGAAGAAAGGAATGGAGGATCCACAGGGGTTTTAGGGCCGGAAAGCCATCACATGGTCTCAAGCTAACTTTAAGGGAATCTGGAAGACCTAAGCAACCACCTGGAATACACAGAAAGCCCAAAATATTTCTGCCAACAAGCCCTACCGCCACTTTGAGGAGGGTAGCTATTTATTTATTTACTTATGTATAATGTTTCCAAGGGATATTTTACCTGAAGAATGCATTTTCTAGCTAACAAAAAAAAAAAAAAAAAAAAAAAATATATATATATATATATATATATATATATATATATATATATATATAAAGGCACCGATCCAAAAATAAAGTGATTATTTCAAGGGGCGCCTGGGTGTCTCAGTCAGTTAAGTGTCTGGCTTTGGCCCAGGTCATGATCTCACACTGGGCTCCCCGCTTCTCCTTCTGCCTCTGCCCCTCCCCACTCCCACTTGTGCTTACTCTCTCCTTCTCAAATAAATAAAATCTTTAAATAACACGATTATTTCAAATCTAAGATTGCCTCATTCTGGTATGTTTCTGAGAATATCAACTTTTATGGTTTGACCAAGATCAGGAAGACTGTTGATAGATTGATATACTGACTTGTCAGAATTGACAAAAAAGAACATCATCCCATGTAGATGTTGAGCTTCTATTCTAGAACAATAGTCCTAGGACAGGGTATAAAGTATTGGTGACCACCATTCATTCCACCCCTTTTCTAGTTGGCCTTCTCAGGTCATAGAGACTAGAAACTTAAGATCTACATTTTCCAGACTGCCTTGCAGCTTGAATTCTGAATGTGATCTAGGCTTGACAAATCAGATGTACTCTGCGGGAGACTTGGCATTTGGAAGTACGATAGAGGCCTTGCCTCTGCAGTTTTGATATGTCTTCTGGTAGGCCTCCTCACAGAGACATTTGAGGTTTTCCATGCTGCCCTCAGCTGTTCCAGTGGAGTGGGGCAGAGGGAGAGAGGAAATCTAAGCAGACTCCACGCTCAGGATGGAGCCACAGGCTGGGCTCAATCTCACAGCCCTGAGATCAGGACCTGAGACAAAATCAAGAGTCCCATGTACAACTGACTGAGCCACCCAGGCACCCCAATCTAAATGTTAGCTTGAATTACAAAATATAAAAATGTATTTGGTTTATGGTATTTGCAATACTGCATTTCCACATGTGAACTTTCTTTGTATAAAGTAATTTCATATATTCATGTTATGAAAAATTGGGACACCTGGGTAGCTCAGCAGTTGAACGTCTGCCTTGGGCTCAGGTCACGGTTCTGGGGTCCTGGGATCGAGTCCCCCTTTAGGCTCCCTGCAAGGAACCTGCTTCTCTCTCTGTCTATGTCTCTGCCTCTCTCTCTCTCTGTCATGAACAAATAAAATCATTTAAAAAAAAAAAGAAAAAGAAAAAATAAGTAGAGAAAAATAATTTCATCAAAGGGGAGTAAAATAAGTCTAAATCTAGTTATAAAGTGTGAATTAAAAATTCATAACTAAAGCAATCAGCAATTACAGGATAAGTCACCATTGTATATAGTATTCATATTTATATCGCAGTCTAGTCACTATGCTACAGAAATAGCTTTCTTATTTTGTTTTTACAAATATTTCTCTATACCAATAATACCCTTAAAATAGTTTTTCCATCTCTATCTATGTCCACTGCTTTCTGTAAAGACTGTATCTAACTGGGTACTATTTGTCTTTCTAGGTTAAGAAGAAAAGTCTGAAGTAAGCTATAACTAAGTTCTTTGCAACCTTGCTCTTCAACGTGTGGTTAAAAAAAAAAACACAAAGCAAATAAACAAAAAAAAGCAAAAATAGACCCATAAATACAGAATAAGCAAACTGGTGGATGCCAGAGGGCAAGGCAGTGGGGGGAGGGGCAAATGGGTGAAGGGGAGTGGGAGGTATATAGGTTTCCAGTTACAGAATGAATAAATCACAGGTATGAAAGTTACAGCATAGGGAATGTAGTCAGCGGTGTTGTAACAGTGTTGTATGGTGACAGATGGTAGTTATCCTTGTGGTGAACATAGGATAATGTACAGAGTTGCTGAATCACTATGTTGTACATTTAAAACTTATGTAACATTGTGTGTCAACTATACTTCAATTAAGCAAGCAAGCAAGACTATGGTCCTTGAACCATCAGCATCACCTAGGAGCTATTAGGAATGCAGAACATACCCAAATGTATGCATTAGGGATTTGGAGCAGAGCACAGATGTAATCAAAAGTTTAAAAGTACAAACTTTGAAGAAAAGTTAAAAGCTTCTAGAATTAAAATACTTAAAGGAAATTGAAAAATAATCTTCTAACCTTTGTCAGAGAATGGTTTCTGGCTATTCACACTCTCTAGCATCAACCAGAAAAGTAATTAGTTCCATATAAAGGATGAGAGTTTCAGGCGAGGCATAAAATTAATAATGGAACATCTCTTTATTTGAGGGTCTTTAAAAATATATTGGGTAGAATCCCATCATGATCTAATTGTGGCCTTGACTAGATGTGGAAAGATAGATTATATAACTCTTTAAGGTCTTTTCTAACTAAACAGTCAATGAATGGTCTCTGTATAAATAAAATTCCATCGTGAAAATCAACTCAAGTACCTCGTACCTTCCGCCATGCTATTTTCCAAGCTTTGGCTGGAATATTCAGAAATACTGGCAGCTATATTACCTCTTCTGAAGAAAAAATAGGGAGTACAATTCTTGATCCTTTTCATACTGGCAGTTTTAAAGACTTTTAGTGCATTCCTCATACTTACTTGAATTCATATTCTTATGTACTTAATAAGTTATTTTCCTGCCAGTTTGACATATTAACTCATGTCTGAATTAAAGGCCTTATTAAATGTCTGAGTCAAGAACAGGAAGACTGATCAGAGATCTGTTGCTGAATCCCATGTGGTTTCTATCTGGTAACTTTAGGGTGGCCAACCATCCCTTTTTGCCTGGGACTGGAGTGTTTACCCAGACACGAGACTTTCAGTGCTGAAGTCAAGACATTCAGTAACATTACAATTCAATAATACATCTTTCTGTGAATGCATGCATGTATGCATGCTTATATATACCCGCTCACACACGTTTGTCATTTTCATGTTCTTCTTGGTTTACCGCTGCGCCACCCAGGGATCCCTGACTTCACTTTAGAAGACAGAATAACAAGCAAATAAATATATACCTCTTTCCAATGTATGTGCTATGTGATGAGCTGCACCACTAAGCCAGTAGTCAGCTGTTTATCAACTCATTTTTTTAAAATGGGTAAGAAAAAATCTGAAGTTCCATATCTGCATTGTGAAATAAAAAAGAAAAATTCTCTAAATAGAGACATCTTATCTTGCCTATGGTACAAGAGAACAGTTAGTGAAATGGTGCCTCCCTTTCAGCCTTGTAAATCCATTTTTCCAAGAGTAAATTCATTTTCATCTTGTGAGGCTGACAGACTGAACTTCACACACTGCAACCGGGGAAGGGCATACTCTGAGCCAGGTGGCTCGTCATGTGTAATGAAAGGGATTTTCACCATCTTGTCAATCTCATTTTTTCAAAATATTCATAAAATTGTAGAATTGGCTGTATCTGTTTCTCTTAAGTAGCACTTCAGTGTAAAACAACTGATACTGAATTACTCAACTTAAAACTTTTTAGACCAGAAATGTTTCAAGGATATAGGAACATTGATTGAATCAGTGAAAATCCATGAATAGAGAATGATACTGAAAAAAGAAGCCCTCCTCACCAGATGTCACCATTTGAGGCAGTTATTAAGTTTTTTCCTTTGAAAACATGTATCTAATGGGGAATATTAAACATTTATTTTGCTGCCCCAGTTAGACTATATTACAGAGTAACCAAAACAAAACAAAACAAAACAACACCACTTGATGAAAGAAAGTGTTATTTCATAGAAAAGTATTACCTACTAAGAGAAAAGGAAGGATTGAATTAGATTTTAATCATTGTTGATCCCTAATGAAATTATTGACCTAGGCAAGGGTTGTCAAGTAGTGTTAAAAAGCATTAAGTGCATGTTTTATGGGGAATCTAACTGTTATAAAGTGCCAAAGCAATACTACAAAGATTTCTTTCTAGTCACAGGAGAAAAACATAAGTGTACGTTCACAAAGCGACCAGATTTTCAACACCCGAATCCAGTGCTCAAATTTAGCCCCCTGAATGGTGGAGCCATCAAACATTATGTCTCCTGATGTGACACACAAAAAAACACAAACTGTCACCTGTGGCATATTCTAGCCAAAATGTTTAACATAACCTGAGCAGAAGTTTATTTTTTTATTTTTTTATTTTTTTTTGAGCAGAAGTTTAAACCAAACTTTCAGCATAAGAAAATAGTGTGGATGGGGGAAGTTCAATGATAGCACCAGAAGACGCCCAGACAAAACCAAGACGAATCATTCTGTTGGGGTCCTTGGTCGGATCTGTTCAACAAGTCAGTGTACAATGGGGGAAAAAATTAAGGATGATGCTAGAATATAAGAAAACCAAGAGCCATAAAAGCTAGATTCAACACGTAGGACCTACTAGCTCTAAATGGTATTATGAAGATAATTGAGAAAATCTGATTCAAGATAGACTATTAGATAAGATTAAAATTTTGACTCACAAAGGGAAAGATCATTAGAAAACCAAGATACAAAACAACTTGCTTTGCAATCATTTCATTTTTTATAAAAATACATCCATATATAAAAAAGTATCTGAAAGCAAATCAAAAAGATATTAAAGATAATCTCCAATGGTGGGAATATAGTGCTTTTCTTTTCTTAATTTTTGCTTATCTTGTTTTCTAGCTTTCTCAAGGTAGCAGTGTTTGTAACAATAAGATTGTGTGTGTGTGTGTGTGTGTGTGTGTGTGTGTGGTTTAAAAACTATAAGAATTAAACACTGAGGGTGGGAGTGCCCATGATTTAATGCCCTTAGAATTTTAGACCTCTCTGGTACCTCACACTGATTACTGCAATAATTTTCAATGACTTTAAACAGAGAACTCTTAATCTTCGGTAAGGACTATTGGTGAAGATTTGCTCATCTCCTTTTGTTTATTGCTAATAATATACTTCTGAACATAAGAAAGTGATTCTGTTTTAAAGGAAGAAAGGAATTAAAAACAGAAGAACAATGAAAGGAAATCTGTGAAGAGGGTATTGGGCAAGGACAGAAGTGAGGAAAGAGATAGGAAGCACATGATACCTATTTTGAAGTATGATGATACACACGTGAATGAAGTCTCTGCAGCCCGTACCTCTCCACCTAGCTATCTTCAAATCATCCCTTTGGGAAACTTTCTGTCTTTCCAAGTCTCTGCACGCTGTTTTAGCCCTAAAAACAATCTCAACGTGCTATATTAACTACCTACCCACTTACCTCTTTCTGTCTAGACTGAGGGCAAGGGACAGATTTTTGAAACCACTGTATCTCAAGAATCAAGCACAATGCCTGGAATAGAATGGATGCTAAAGTATTGACTCAATCAGAGGAAGCCCTCCAAGAAAACATAAACTAATATTTATAATGGGGCAAGAAATTGCCCCAGCCACTAATATTGCATCTCTATATGTCACAGAAATTAAAGAAACACATTCTGAAGTAAATGAGATCCAAAACAACCGGGGAAATCCTGCCAAGAAGGCTGTAGTCAAAAAAAAAAAAAAAAAAAGAAGGCTGTAGTCTTCAGGAAATCAATGCTCCACAAGATCAGCTGACAAGATCAGCTATTTTAGCCTCTGCTCTATTTGCAGATTTAAGATTGCAGAGGGCACCTTCCACAGGAGATTGGTCGGTTTCCTGAGTGTGTAGCATTCAGCCCCCCAGGCACCCTCTAGTACCTCCTCCATCTTACTGGGAAGTCAGAGTTGAGTCATAATCGTAGGTCCAGGGCCAGGCCTGCATTTTAAATCCCCAGATCCACAAATGAAATCCCTAACATGCCAGACTCCTGGCTCCATTATTTAGTAGCTATATGACCTTGAACTCAGATTCCTCATCCAGAAAAACCTGATTCTAGGACTGTGCCAGGACATTGTGTAAGAAATGAAGTGATTCATATAAAACCCTGGACAGTGCCTGGCACCTAAGGGTTCCATAATTATGAGCTCTTGCTATTGTTACTATTCTCCCTCACAGTAAAGAATTCCACTACGCACCCAATTATCCCAGAGGCCTCCATACCCTTCCCACAGTGAATTGGCAATGTCAGCAATTAGCATCCATGACTGCTCTTTTTTTATGGGATACAAATGAAAGCAGTGGACATAAAACACAGGTCTCCCAATATCTAGCTTATGCTCACTTCTTGGCAGCCTCATCATTTTCACCATTTCCTTTACAACTCTGAAACTTCAGCTTTAAAAGCCATGGTCATTTGTTTATCTTCTTGAGGATATGACTTTCAATGGGAATCTACCTTAGCTGTTATTTAAGAACAAAAAGCATAAAACACTCTTCATCTGCCCCCTTCAGGTAAAGATGACATTTAACAATAATTGAGAAAGTAACTGTTTTCCAAAAGACACTCATGATTTACAAGTGTACCCACCATTGTGTGATTTTGCTCCTTAAAATGACTTGTATTGCCTATTGAAACTCCGATCACACTTTAAAAACTTGAAAACAGAAATTTTCACATCTTTTTAAAAATTTCTCAAAGAGTTTAAGCGAATTATTAAAGTCAGTTGTTGAAAATAAAAATGCAACATGTGATTAATTTATAAGAACTGATTGATATCAAGGAAGACTTGTAAGCATAATTTTTTTAAAAAGATTTTATTTATTTATTCATGAGAGACACAGAGAGAGACAGAGACACAAGCAAAGGGAGAAGCAAGCTCCATGCAGGAAGCCTGATGTAGGACTCGATCCTGGGACTCCAGGATCACACCCTAGGCCGGTGCTAAACCGCTGAGCCACCCAGGGATCCCCAAAGACTTGTAAGCATAATTTTAAGCAAACTCTTCTTTTAATTGTGGGTGGGCCGAAAACAAATGGTAAATGTGGTCTGAAATTGACCTATTCTGTGTGAATCTGTCTTGTCTTGAAGTATCTTTTTTTGAGATGACATGAAAAACAAGTCTCTAATTAACCTGAACTTGAGCCCCAACTTTTAAATTATTATTAAGCCAAGATTTTTTTAATTATGAAGCAATTCAAATTATAAAACTTTCACTAAAACCTGTTGATCATATTAATATATATTTACTTATTAACAATTATATTTTGCTGGAAGCAAAAAATATTTTGTTTCACTGAGAGAAAAAGATATTTTAAAAATATTACTTACCTTTGCCTTTAAAAAAATTTTTTTTTGTGTTTTAGAATTAACATGATATAATAGGACAATAGTGCACATAGACTATTTACAAATACATGATTATATATTAGAGACGTCTGCCCAAAATATTTTTTACTAATCAGGGTGTATAATTTAAAAAGCTTAAGCGCCACTGCCCTAAATCAATTTTTTCCCTAAGTATGGTTTGAGAAACATCTGTGTTAGCATTGCCATAGGGCCTAAGCCCAGGAAACCTGACTTTCAGCATGTATAGTTGGGATCTGGAATGTGCATTTTTAACAAGTACCCCTGCTTAAGGCAGTTCACAAGCTACATGTTGAAAAACATGGTGTTGAAGGAAATAAAAAGCATTTTGTGGAGCTCATGATTGCCTGTGAATAAGGCTGGTAAGTGGTAGTAGCCATATGCAGTGCCCATAATCAGCTGTCTCCTCATTCATCTTAAGGGAAATAATTTGCAAAGCTGACTTCGTGGGATCCCTGGGTGGCGCAGCGGTTTGGCGCCTGCCTTTGGCCCAGGGCGCGATCCTGGAGACCCGGGATCGGATCCCACGTCGGGCTCCCGGTGCATGGAGCCTGCTTCTCCCTCTGCCTGTGTCTCTGCCTCTCTCTCTCTCTCTCTGTGACTATCATGAATAAATAAATAAAATCTTTAAAAAAAAAACAGAAAAGCTGACTTCGCTCAAGTGTATAATCCCCTGACCCTCAGTGAAAATATTGTTTCCTAAGAACGGCTCTGTAATAATTGCCCCTCTTAAAAATGTATGTTGCCCTGTTAAAATGACACTCCTTTCTGTCACTTCAGGTGTTGTCACATGCATTAATCATTGTAGGCTCATCAGAGGATAAACTCATGGGAATTATTCAGTAAGTGTGATTTCATTTTGATTCATCAGAGAACCCAAGTTTAATAAATTTTTTAGAAGTCAGTTAATCAGTACGTAAATAAATGCAAAAAATTTAAAAGCACTCGAAACAACCAGTATCACCCTTAGACCCAGGTAAGGGGCCACTGTCCTGAACCTTTCTTTGAAAGTACCTACATCACACACATGTGTGCAGGTAACTATATTAAAGAGCACACAGTGCCTCTGTTGTATAGGACTTAGCACTCATTAGAATGACTTTAAACCAAAAAATCTGCTGTTGTGACCAATACCATTCAGGGCCCATAGGAATTCTTCTACACATTGTTTGTTGTATAACCTGAGGATAAAAGGTAATCACTTCCAAATATTGGAAAGGTTTTGGTTATCCTGCTAAGAACATTAGAGGTGAGCATTTCTTTCAAGAGCAGAGAGAAAAGATAAGTTAATCAACTCAGCAAATCCTCTGAATGCAATCTAGCCTTGCTTCATATAGTATTTGTTTTCCAGAAGTGCCTGGCATCACTTTCTTGCTTCTCCAATACAAGATATTCAATGTTTAGCAAATCTTTGCAGTGGTTGCACCTGGCAGTGACAGAACATTTTGCAATATTAAACAATTTATAACACTTAAAGATTGATAAGTGTGTAGATCTAGACTGTCATTCATGAAATCAGATATCAATACTTTACACTGACAACCAGCTATGCCTTGAACACTAGCATGAACAGATAATTTTATTTATATGGAATATTCTAAATTAATTTTCCAAAATATTAAATAAAATTTCAGCTTTATTTAAAATCCTATATTCATTAATTATTAATTTTTCTTTTCTATTTGAATGTTACATATAATGTTTTAGAATGAAATAGCACTTCATAACAATATATATTAAAAATATATAAACTATATTAAAATAACTTTAAACCTAAAATTTTCTATATTTGCTTTAATGTACATTCTTGATGAAAATATATTCACTTATTTCATATATTCAATATATCTTGGACACTTTTAGTAGAATTACTTTTTATTTGAATTCCTTCAGAACACAAGTTATGAGAGCATATCTATCATAATAACACAGTGATCTTTACTGAAATGAAGACAAGGAAAATAAATTTAACTAAATAAATACATAATAAATTACAAATTGTGTCTCTTTCATTTATTACTCATTTAACATTGCTAGTCCAACAACAAAACATCCAGACATGTGCAGTAACAATTAAACAAACTTGTCTTCAATATTTTTCAAGAAAAATCATAACTTTAAATAGTTTTGATTTTTCATCATGATAGTATAGTTGTCAAGGTAGAGGGATGTGAATATTTATTTAACAGTGTTTTAGCTTGATTTGTAACTTTTAATATTTAGACATATGGGTGTAGGCGTCCATTTGTACTTTTGCCTTGGACTACTACAATATTAGAGGGAGGCCTAGAAGCTATCCCAACAAAAACAAGACAAGACAAAACAGCAAGAAATTCATGAAGTTGTAGGAGCCACTATCATCTCTTTAGGCCTCTCAGTCAAACGACTGGTTTTTCACCCCACTTGGGATATGCCACTTACAATCATGCTGTGTCTATTCCTATAACAGAGCAAATTTCCAGATCGCTGGGGTGTTCCAAAGTATGTTGTTTTTCATTGCTGAACCACTTCACCGCCTGGTAGGAAGGATGTTCTCCAGATTGAGAGAACCCACAGAAGAGTCAGCAGTTATTAGCTTTTGAGTGTGAACACACATGAAATTTAACAGGAAGTACAGCCTTTTGCAATGATGTCGGAGCTGTGGGAAGTCAGCACATTCTGGGTGACACTGAGAGTCTATCTGCTCCCCACCAAGGTCACATACAGAAAGGAAAGCAAACACACTGGTGTCAAATTTCCTGCTGCTGCATGAGGAGCCAAAAGGTGTGCAACCACGTATTTAGCTGTGCCTACAATGATGCAGTCAAGTAACGTTCTTTCTCTCTACCCTTCCAGCGTACCTTCAGAGAGGCGGTTAGTCAGAATTAGGTGATTCAGCAAATGAGCTCTGGCACCTGCCTGACGGCATTCAAATCCTAACTCCACCAGTGATCAACCCGTGACTTAGGGCAATTCTAGGCCTAGGCGTCCTCTTCTACAAAATGGGCACTAATAGGTGCTTACCCCAAAGGATGGCTGTGAGAATGACATGAGTTAAGTGCCTACGATGGTACATGGGCATGTAGTAAGTGCCATGTGCATATGATGTAAATTTTTTTATTCCATAACTATGTCCCCATTTATAAGAGTCCAGAAGAGCAGCATTAGGACATTCTGTCTTGAGCTGACCGCTACTGCAGGTCCAAGAAAAAAAAAACTGTGATATTTGGATATTACAGGGCTTCTCTTATCCTAGACTTTGGGCTATTTAAATTGCACAATTCATTGGCATAAACACCTTTTTTCCTTTTCCCTTTCTTGTATAGCCCATACTCCCCCTTCTAAAACAGGATTTGTAGTAGCTGACAACATCAAAGCACACTTAGCAAAGATCAATGAATATCAAAACAAACAGATAGCTAATTACTTAGGATCACTGTATAGTTCTAGGTGAAGGCCCAACTGCTCCACTC